>NW_021822769.1:0-92500 GCF_901001165.1 Salmo trutta | reverse complement strand
AACCTCTTGTTAATAATGGTGTAGTGTTATAATAACCTCTTGTTAATAATGGTGTAGTGTGATATAATAACCTCTTGTTAATAATGGTGTAGTGTGTTATAATAACCTCTTGTTAATAATGGTGTAGTGTTTAAATAACCTCTTGTTAATAATGGTGTAGTGATATAATAACCTCTTGTTAATAATGGTGTAGTGTGTTATAATAACCTCTTGTTAATAATGGTGTAGTGTTATAATAACCTCTTGTTAATAATGGTGTAGTGATATAATAACCTCTTGTTAATAATGGTGTAGTGTGATATAATAACCTCTTGTTAATAATGGTGTAGTGTTATAATAACCTCTTGTTAATAATGGTGTAGTGTGACATAATAACCTCTTGGTAATAATGGTGTAGTGTGTTATAATAACCTCTTCTTAATAATGGTGTAGTGTGATATAATAACCTCTTGTTAATAATGGTGTAGTGTGTTATAATAACCTCTTGTTAATAATGGTGTAGTGTTATAATAACCTCTTGTTAATAATGGTGTAGTGATATAATAACCTCTTGTTAATAATGGTGTAGTGTGTTATAATAACCTCTTGTTAATAATGGTGTAGTGTGTTATAATAACCTCTTGTTAATAATGGTGTAGTGTTATAATAACCTCTTGTTAATAATGGTGTAGTGTTATAATATCCTCTTGTTAATAATGGTGTAGTGTTATAATAACCTCTTGTTAATAATGGTGTAGTGTTATAATATCCTCTTGTTAATAATGGTGTAGTGTGATATAATAACCTCTTGTTAATAATGGTGTAGTGTTATAATAACCTCTTGTTAATAAAGGTTGTAGTGTTATAATAACCTCTTGTTAATAATGGTGTAGTGTTATAATAACCTCTTGTTAATAATGGTGTAGTGTGATATAATAACCTCTTGTTAATAATGGTGTAGTGTTATAATAACCTCTTGTTAATAATGGTGTAGTGTGATATAATAACCTCTTGTTAATAATGGTGTAGTGTGTTATAATAACCTCTTGTTAATAATGGTGTAGTGTTATAATAACCTCTTGTTAATAATGGTGTAGTGATATAATAACCTCTTGTTAATAATGGTGTAGTGTGTTATAATAACCTCTTGTTAATAATGGTGTAGTGTTATAATAACCTCTTGTTAATAATGGTGTAGTGATATAATAACCTCTTGTTAATAATGGTGTAGTGTGATATAATAACCTCTTGTTAATAATGGTGTAGTGTTATAATAACCTCTTGTTAATAATGGTGTAGTGTGACATAATAACCTCTTGGTAATAATGGTGTAGTGTGTTATAATAACCTCTTCTTAATAATGGTGTAGTGTGATATAATAACCTCTTGTTAATAATGGTGTAGTGTGTTATAATAACCTCTTGTTAATAATGGTGTAGTGTTATAATAACCTCTTGTTAATAATGGTGTAGTGATATAATAACCTCTTGTTAATAATGGTGTAGTGTGATATAATAACCTCTTGTTAATAATGGTGTAGTGTTATAATAACCTCTTGTTAATAATGGTGTAGTGTGACATAATAACCTCTTGGTAATAATGGTGTAGTGTGTTATAATAACCTCTTCTTAATAATGGTGTAGTGTGATATAATAACCTCTTGTTAATAATGGTGTAGTGTGTTATAATAACCTCTTGTTAATAATGGTGTAGTGTTATAATAACCTCTTGTTAATAATGGTGTAGTGTGATATAATAACCTCTTGTTAATAATGGTGTAGTGTTATAATAACCTCTTGTTAATAATGGTGTAGTGTTATAATAACCTCTTGTTAATAATGGTGTAGTGTTATAATAACCTCTTGTTAATAATGGTGTAGTGTTATAATAACCTCTTGTTAATAATGGTGTAGTGTGTTTGTGTGTTTGTTGGGAAGTAAGTACCAAACAATGACACATCAAAACACAGATTAGGAATTAGGATCGGGCTCCTGGAGGTCATTAATCCGGGTTAATCTCCTATTCCAGATTAACACTTTAGTCTGAAAATGTCACCCTGCCATTGTATTTAGAGCAGGTCCAAAGTAATGGGTAACAGGGTTGGGGTGTTCTGCTCAGCCCGTAGAACCAGCTCACCTGCTTCTACACCTGGCTTTGCCTAGAACAATGTTTTAAATGTTTTAAAAGGACTAGTTTCATTTTACTAAAACAAGGGTTCAGTTCACGTAACACGGTTGACCTTTAAATGAGGGACACCGTTTTTTCTTTCTCTTTAGAATGAATCAC
The DNA here is from genome assembly GCF_901001165.1 of Salmo trutta. Classification (NCBI taxonomy): domain Eukaryota; kingdom Metazoa; phylum Chordata; class Actinopteri; order Salmoniformes; family Salmonidae; genus Salmo; species Salmo trutta. The sequence continues at coordinate 90,235 of NW_021822769.1, read as the reverse complement.
ATTAAGTAAATCCTGATCTCCAGAAAGGACTTTGTCAAAGCAACATCATAACCAGGGCTTTACCATGATGGAGAACACCTGGAGACAGTGTGGGGTGAGGTGGGTTAACATGTCTTCAGGGCTTTACCATGATGGAGAACACCTGGAGACAGTGTGGGGTGAGGTGGGTTAACATGTCTTCAGGGCTTTACCATGATGGAGAACACCTGGAGACAGTGTGGGGTGAGGTGGGTTAACATGTCTTCAGGGCTTTACCATGATGGAGAACAGCTGGAGACAGTGTGGGGTGAGGTGGGTTAACATGTCTTCAGGGCTTTACCATGATGGAGAACACCTGGAGACAGTGTGGGGTGAGGTGGGTTAACATGTCTTCAGGGCTTTACCATGATGGAGAACACCTGGAGACAGTGTGGGGTGAGGTGGGTTAACATGTCTTCAGGGCTTTACCATGATGGAGAACACCTGGAGACAGTGTGGGGTGAGGTGGGTTAACATGTCTTCAGGGTGGTCGTCAGTAAAGGGCTCTTCATTTAATATAACAGGCTTGTAGAATAAATACACTTTTGACTTAACATGTCAAAGGGACGCAAAAGGCACTCATTTCGTGGAACAACCCAGATGCAAGCAACCTCAGATCGGTGTCACTAACTACCTCCCTAAACACACAGAGATCCCTGTGAGCCCTGACTAACTACCTCTCTGAACACACAGAGATCCCTGTGAGACCTGACTAACTACCTCCCTAAACACACAGAGATCCCTGTGAGACCTGACCAGCTACCTCCCTAAACACACAGAGATCCCTGTGAGACCTGACTAACTACCTCTCTAAACACACAGAGATCCCTGTGAGACCTGACTAACTACCTCTCTAAACACAGAGATCCCTGTGAGTCCTGACTAACTACCTCCCTGAACACACAGAGATCCCTGTGAGCCCTGACTAACTACCTCCCTGAACACACAGAGATCCCTGTGAGCCCTGACTAACTACCTCTCTGAACACACAGAGATCCCTGTGAGCCCTGACCAGCTACCTCCCTAAACACACAGAGATCCCTGTGAGACCTGACTAACTACCTCCCTAAACACACAGAGATCCCTGTGAGCCCTGACTAACTACCTCCCTAAACACACAGAGATCCCTGTGAGCCCTGACTAACTACCTCCCTAAACACACAGAGATCCCTGTGAGCCCTGACTAACTACCTCCCTAAACACACAGAGATCCCTGTGAGCCCTGACTAACTACCTCCCTAAACACACAGAGATCCCTGTGAGCCCTGACTAACTACCTCTCTGAACACACAGAGATCCCTGTGAGACCTGACTAACTACCTCCCTGAACACACAGAGATCCCTGTGAGCCCTGACTAACTACCTCCCTAAACACACAGAGATCCCTGTGAGCCCTGACTAACTACCTCCCTAAACACACAGAGATCCCTGTGAGCCCTGACTAACTACCTCTCTGAACACACAGAGATCCCTGTGAGCCCTGACTAACTACCTCTCTGAACACACAGAGATCCCTGTGAGCCCTGACTAACTACCTCCCTGAACACACAGAGATCCCTGTGAGCCCTGACTAACTACCTCTCTGAACACACAGAGATCCCTGTGAGACCTGACTAACTACCTCCCTGAACACACAGAGATCCCTGTGAGCCCTGACTAACTACCTCCCTAAACACACAGAGATCCCTGTGAGACCTGACTAACTACCTCCCTGAACACACAGAGATCCCTGTGAGCCCTGACTAACTACCTCCCTAAACACACAGAGATCCCTGTGAGCCCTGACTAACTACCTCCCTAAACACACAGAGATCCCTGTGAGCCCTGACTAACTACCTCCCTAAACAGATCCCTGACTGTGTTTCACATCAGTGTGTAGTTGTAACACAGCCTCTCTGTTTCCCTGATTATACTGGAGTTCATCAAAGCCTGCTGCTGCTCCAGGAAGCTGCTTTAGCAAGGCTCTTATTGTTTCACTGATGTTTTATAGCTGTTTATGTGGAATAGCAAAGTCCTCTGGGAGGTATGGGTCTGACTGGGAGCCTTGTGACGGGGAAGGTGTGTGTGTGTGTGTGTGGTGTGTGTGTGTGTGTGTGTGTGTGTGTGTGTGTGTGTGTGTGTGTGTGTGTGTGTGTGTGTGTGTGTGTGTGTGTGTGTGTTCTCCACAGCCTTCTGATGCTGGTGTTTTATAGGAGAAACGTGGAAGCCATTAGGGAGAGGTATTTCTTAACAACATTCATTACCGCTAGAGAGGCGGTAACGTTTCTGTCTTACACACTCAGATGCAGATTCAATGAGACAGCCCAATCCAGGGTCTGACTGGGAACAGAAATCAGCCCAGATATTTCTAACACACAGGTCCTAGTCATTCTGCACAAAAAAATACCATTTAGACAGGCCCACAACTGCCCGATGGCCAGTCCGCGCCTGGCCCAATTCCTACCAACTTCCGTTGTCATGTCTGGTGTTTATTTGTTTCTGGGGTGTCTTTATCACATTGTCTTTAAGGTTTTGGATCATCCCAAATGAAGAAAGCTGACCTGTGGATTACAAGTGTTCCTGATGTCTCCTTTAAAGAATAAGAGGGTTGAGGGGTCAACTGGGATTGTTCCCACCATTGTTAACCCCTCTTTATTTGTTATCCTCTTCTCTCCATCTCTCTCTCTCTGGAGAGGGGTGTCATGGTTGGCTTGACTTTAATGGAGGAGCTCTCCTGTTCACCTCAATCTAAGTCTTTCATTCTCCTCTGTCTCTCTTTCTCTCTCTCTGTCTCTCTCTCTGTGTCTCTGTCTCTCTCTGTGTCTCTCTCTCTCTGTGTCTCTGTCTCTCTCTCTCTGTCTCTTTCTGTGTCTCTGTCTCTCGCTCTCTCTCTTGTTTTACTGAAGGGCTTATTGACTGATAATGAGCATTAGTCAACCTCCAACACACCCCTCATTCTCCAAATTCTTGCTGAGAAAATCACACACACGCACACCAAATACTGTGACAGAGCATGAAACATGTCTCTCTCTGACACACACCATCTTAGCAAGTTAGATAAACTCAAAATGGATTTTTTTTTGATTTATGTGCTTTCTTGGTAATATTTTTTTATGAACCTTTGCGATGTAATTAAATCCCAGGTCGGATCAGAGGTACCCAGCAGCACATTTTGAAAGGTATTTAACTCCACCGATACGGAATATCTGAGGCCCCATGGTAACAGGAGTATCTATGGTAACAGGAGTATCTGAGGCCCCATTGTAACAGGAGTATCTATGGTAACAGGAGTATCTGAGGCCCCATGGTAACAGGAGTATCTATGGTAACAGGAGTATCTATGGTAACAGGAGTATATGAGACCCTATTGTAACAGGAGTATCTATGGTAACAGGAGTATATGAGACCCTATTGTAACAGGAGTATCTATGGTAACAGGAGTATCTGAGACCCTATGGTAACAGGAGTATCTATGATAACAGGAATATCTATGGTAACAGGAGTATATGGGACCCTATGGTAACAGGAGTATCTATGTAACAGGAGTATCTATGGTAACAGGAGTATCTTAGGCCCTATGGTAATAGGAGTATCTATGGTAACAGGAGTATATGAGACCCTATGGTAACAGGAGTATCTATGGTAACAGGAGTATATGAGACCCTATGGTAACAGGAGTATCTATGGTAACAGGAGTATCTATAGTAACAGGAGTATCTTAGGCCCCATGGTAATAGGAGTATCTATGGTAACAGGAGTATATGAGACCCTATGGTAACAGGAGTATCTATAGTAACAGGAGTATCTTAGGCCCTATGGTAATAGGAGTATCTATGGTAACAGGAGTATCTTAGGCCCAATGGTAATAGGAGTATCTATGGTAACAGGAGTATAGGAGACCCTATGGTAACAGGAGTATCTATGTTAACAGGAGTATCTATGGTAACAGGAGTATCTGAGACCCTATGGTAACAGGAGTATCTATGGTAACAGGAGTATCTATGGTAACAGGAGTATATGAGACCCTATTGTAACAGGAGTATCTATGGTAACAGGAGTATCTTAGGCCCTATGGTAACAGAAGTATCTATGGTAACAGGAGTATCTATGGTAACAGGAGTATCTATGGTAACAGGAGTATATGGGACCCTATGGTAACAGGAGTATCTATGGTAACAGGAGTATATGAGACCCTATTGTAACAGGAGTATATGAGACCCTATTGTAACAGGAGTATCTATGGTAACAGGAGTATCTTAGGCCCTATGGTAACAGAAGTATCTATGGTAACAGGAGTATCTATGGTAACAGCAGTATCTATGGTAACAGGAGTATATGGGACCCAATGGTAACAGGAGTATCTATGGTAACAGGAGTATATGAGACCCTATTGTAACAGGAGTATATGAGACCCTATTGTAACAGGAGTATCTATGGTAACAGGAGTATCTTAGGCCCTATGGTAACAGAAGTATCTATGTAACAGGAGTATCTAAGGTAACAGGAGTATCTTAGGCCCTATGGGAATAGGAGTATCTATGGTAAGAGGAGTATCTGAGGCCCTATGGTAAGAGGAGTATCTGAGGCCCTATGGTAATAGGAGTATCTATGGTAACAGGATTATCTATGGTAACAGGAGTATATGAGACCCTATTGTAACAGGAGTATCTATGGTAACAGGAGAATCTATGGTAACAGGTGTATCTTAGGCCCTATGGTAAAATGAGCATCTATGGTAACATGAGTATCTATGGTAACAGGAGTATCTGACGTCCCATGGTAACAGGAGTATCTATGGTAACAGGAGCATCTGAGGCCCCATGGTAACAGGAGTATCTTAGGCTCTATGGTAACAGGAGTATCTATGGTAACAGGAGTATCTATGGTAACAGGCAGTCCGGAGTATCTATGGTAACAGACAGTCTGGAGTATCTATGGTAACAGGAGTATATGAGACCCTATTGTAACAGGAGTATCTATGGTAACAGGAGTATCTGAGACCCTATGGTAACAGGAGTATCTATGGTAACAGGAGGATCTATGGTAACAGGAGTATCTGAGACCCTATGGTAACAGGAGTATCTATGGTAACAGGAGGATCTATGGTAACAGGAGTATATGGGACCCTATGGTAACAGGAGTATCTATGGTAACAGGAGTATCTATAGTAACAGGAGTATCTTAGGCCCTATGGTAACAGGAGTATCTATGGGAACAGGAGTATATGAGACCCTATGGTAACAGGAGTATCTATGGTAACAGGAGTATCTATGGTAACAGGAGTATCTGAGACCCTATGGTAACAGGAGTATCTATGGTAACAGGAGTATCTTAGGCCCTATGGTAATAGGAGTATCTATGGTAACAACAGTATCTTAGGCCCTATGGTAATAGGAGTATCTACGGTAACAGGAGAATATATGGTAACAGGAGTATCTATGGTAACAGCAGTATCTTAGGCCCTATGGTAAAATGAGTATGTATGGTAACAGGAGTATCTGAGACCCTATGGTAACAGGAGTATCTATGGTAACAGTAGTATCTATAGTAACAGGAGTACCTTAGGCCCTATGGTAATAGGAGTATCTATGGTAACAGGAGTATATGAGACCCTATGGTAACAGGAGTATCTATGGTAACAGGAGTATCTGAGGCCCTACGGTAACAGGAGTATCTATGGTAACAGCAGTATCTTAGGCCCTATGGTAAAATAAGTATCTATGGTAACAGGAGTATCTGAGACCCTATGGTAACAGGAGTATCTATGGTAGCAGGAGTATCTATGGTAACAGGAGTATCTTAGGCCCTATGGTAAAATGAGTATCTATGGTAACAGGAGTATCTATGGTAACAGGAGTATCTGAGACCCTATGGTAACAGGAGTATCTGAGACCCTATGGTAACAGGAGTATATGAGACCCTATTGTAACAGGAGTATAGGAGACCCTATTGTAACAGGAGTATCTATGGTAACAGGAGTATCTTCGGCCCTATGGTAACAGAAGTATCTATGGTAACAGGAGTATCTATGGTAACAGGAGTATCTATGGTAACAGGAGTATATGGGACCCTATGGTAACAGGAGTATCTATGGTAACATGAGTATATGAGACCCTATTGTAACAGGAGTATCTTAGGCCCTATGGTAACAGAAGTATCTATGGTAACAGGAGTATCTATGGTAACAGGAGTATCTATGGTAACAGGAGTATCTACGGTAACAGGAGTATATGAGACCCTATTGTAACAGGAGTATCTATGGTAACAGGAGTATCTTAGGCCCTATGGTAACAGAAGTATCTATGTAACAGGAGTATCTATGGTAACAGGAGTATCTGAGACCCTATGGTAAGAGGAGTATCTATGGTAACAGGATTATCTATGGTAACAGGAGTATATGAGACTCTATTGTAACAGGAGTATCTATGGTAACAGGAGAACCTATGGTAACAGGTGTATCTTAGGCCCTATGGTAAAATGAGTATCTATGGTAAGAAGAGTATCTATGGTAACAGGAGTATCTGACGTCCCATGGTAACAGGAGTATCTATGGTAACAGGAGCATCTGAGGCCCAATGGTAACAGGAGTATCTTAGGCTCTATGGTAACAGGAGTATCTATGGTAACAGGCAGTCCGGAGTATCTATGGTAACAGACAGTCTGGAGTATCTATGGTAACAGGAGCATCTATGGTAACAGGCAGTCATGCTATTAGATGGAGAATGGATAGGGGACTAAAGGTCATGCTATTAGATGGAGAATGGATAGGGGACTAAAGGTCATGCTATTTGATGGAGAATGGATAGGGGACTAAAGGTCATGCTATTAGATGGAGAATGGATAGGGGACTAAAGGCCATGCTATTAGATGGAGAATGGATAGGGGACTAAAGGTCATGCTATTAGATGGAGAATGGATAGGGGACTAAAGGCCATGCTATTAGATGGAGAATGGATAGGGGACTAAAGGTCATGCTATTAGATGGAGAATGGATAGGGGACTAAAGGTCATGCTATTAGATGGAGAATGGATAGGGGACTAAAGGTCATGCTATTAGATGGAGAATGGATAGGGGACTAAAGGTCATGCTATTAGATGGAGAACGGATAGGGGACTAAAGGTCATGCTATTAGATGGAGAACGGATAGGGGACTAAAGGTCATGCTATTAGATGGAGAACGGATAGGGGACTAAAGGTCATGCTATTAGATGGAGAATGGATAGGGGACTAAAGGTCATGCTATTAGATGGAGAATGGATAGGGGACTAAAGGCCATGCTATTAGATGGAGAATGGATAGGGGACTAAAGGCCATGCTATTTGATGGAGAATGGATAGGGGACTAAAGGCCATGCTATTAGATGGAGAATGGATAGGGGACTAAAGGTCATGCTATTAGATGGAGAATGGATAGGGGACTAAAGGTCATGCTATTAGATGGAGAATGGATAGGGGACTAAAGGTCATGCTATTTGATGGAGAATGGATAGGGGACTAAAGGTCATGCTATTAGATGGAGAATGGATAGGGGACTAAAGGTCATGCTATTAGATGGAGAATGGATAGGGGACTAAAGGTCATGCTATTAGATGGAGAATGGATAGGGGACTAAAGGCCATGCTATTAGATGGAGAATGGATAGGGGACTAAAGGCCATGCTATTAGATGGAGAATGGATAGGGGACTAAAGGTCATGCTATTTGATGGAGAATGGATAGGGGACTAAAGGTCATGCTATTAGATGGAGAATGGATAGGGGACTAAAGGCCATGCTATTAGATGGAGAATGGATAGGGGACTAAAGGTCATGCTATTAGATGGAGAATGGATAGGGGACTAAAGGCCATGCTATTTGATGGAGAACGGATAGGGGACTAAAGGCCATGCAATTTTCTCTTTCACACTTTGTAGGCTCATCTCAGATGGCCCCCTATATAGTACACAACTTTCGACCACTCCTATGGGCTGTATAGGGAAGGTGTGATTTAGGATCCAGACTATGTCCACTGAGACAGAGTGGCGTCACCCAGTCTAAGAATGTCACTTTATCTGCAGTCAGCGTCCAAATCAGCCACATAAGACAAGTCTTCTCAGCTCAGCAGTGTTGTTAGGACAACAGAACGGTATTCCTCCGGTAGGTTCCACTTTAAAAGCCCCCTCCTACTCATTCCCTGGCAGCTGCCTTGTGGTCCACACGCGCCTTGCAACCGATTGGTGTTTATCTGTTAGGTTTGACTACTTTACTCAAGTCTCTTTATCCGGTTGATTCCTACCATTCACAAAGGCACTTCCTGTATATAATGCAAACGAGAAAGTAGCATTTTCAACTTTCAAAGTGAATAGAAACAGAGAAAGGCCATTCATAGTGCTTCCCAGAACAAATGATGAGGCCCTTACATAGTCAATATGATTCCTTTGTCAATACTGCTTTAAAACAAGCAATGACAACTTGTTACTTCTGGGGGAAATTATGAGTATTTATTATTATTTATACACACAGATTCTATTCACTTTGACCACATAGAAAACATATTTGTCTGACTGAAATCAGCTGTTATTAGTATAGATATAGGATGAATCTGTAGTGTGGTAATTAACAGCTAAACAATAGACGTATATCAATGTGGGAATAGAGTTTAATGAGGCACTATGAAAGGCTGAGAAAATAGATTTAAACACAATAATAAAATGTTCCTGATAATCTAATAAACCTCGTCACTGTAAGTCAACACAGCAACGACCACCACATGGATCAGTACAGTCACATGTAAACAGAGTCTGGCTCATCATGAGGTTGTGGCAACATTTCTCACATTCAGAGTTCAACTAAACCATCACGGTTTGCCCCCGTCATTAACTACATCATGGCTTCTATAGGCCCAGAGCTGCTGGAACAGGAACCATTTCTTCCATTGGAAGTAGTCTTTAGAGATTCTATCTGACAGTTATTGAACGAAGCAAACCGTCTCAGAGGTACCTTTATGTTTACATTACTGCACCGGAACGCTCTGCTTTAGTATGTGTAGCTATACAACCAGACATGAGTCCATTACATTTGTTAAATACTTGAGATGCGCTTGATTTAGTTTGCCTGGTACACAGGAACCAATGGACTAATCAGAAAAGTGCCAACTCCAAAAGTTAAATCAAGCGCAGCTCAACTATCTTTAAGAATCTAACTCTGATCAGGCACCGTATTTACAAAGCAGTTTTGTCTTTTAAATCCTAGATCAGCTTTCCTACTCTGAGACGCTTTGTGAATACGGGCCCCTGGGTGTCAGAGGGACGTTGTCTTTAATTTCTTATGGCAATACATTTCATGGCTACTGCTTCTCATTAGATAATACACTGACATCAGGGCCTGTACTCATAAAGCCTCTCAGAGGGCTGATCCAGGATCAGGTCCTCCTTGTCTAATGCAATCTTTTTCAATATGATTTAAAAAGGCTAAACTGATCCCAGATCAGCACTAGGATCTGGTCCTCTCTAGTATTCATTATGATCTAAAAGGCTAAACTGATCCCAGATCAGCACTCTGACATGACGCTTTATGAACACTGGCCCAGACATTCACACATACAGTAAGTCTCCATTACATCTGTCCATCTCCATATTGACAGGGGAATCATGATTATGATCATCGCTCCAGAGTGGCGCAGCGGTCTAAGGCAATGCATCTCAGTGCAAGAGTTGCGTCACTAGTCCTTGGTTCGAATCCAGGCTGTATCACAACCGGCCGTGATTGGGAGTCCCATAGGGTGGCGCACAATGGGCTCAGCGTCGTCCAGGTTTGGCCGGGGTAGGGCGTCATTGTAAATAAGGGTTTGTCCTTAACTGACTTGCCTAGTTAAATAAAGATAAAAAATAATAAGTGTTTTAAATAATCACATCGCCATACTGATACGTATGTTATGTTCTTACAGCTTCTATCCATGTATTTAGGATTCATTGTAGATGACACAGCCCATAATGCAAAGCGTTCTGCTGCGACTACGTGGTGTTATAATAGTCCTCATCACCACTACACGGTTCTGACTTGATCTGGTCTGCTGTGAGTTGGAGGTAGTTCTGTCCCTGACCTGTGGTCCTGGTGCACACGTACCACTCCTTCATGTTGGACACCGCCGGAGGCAGCGAGAGCCTGGAGGAGGAGCAGTTAGTCCGTGAAGCTACGTAATCCTGGGAACTACGTTTCCCAAGAATCCCTGTGAATGACAGGTCTATGGGTTCGGAGGTAGGAGAGGACTTGAGTGCGTTGAGGTGGATCTTCATGTGTTTTCTGAGGGAGCTGGGGTGTGTGTAGGACTTGAAGCAGCCGTGGGACTTGCAGTCGTACGGTTTGGCGCTGGTGTGGACCTGCGAGTGCTTCTTACGGTCACTGCTGTTGGCAAATTTCCGCAGGCAGCCGGGGAACTCACACTGAAATGGCTTCTCACCTAGAAAGAGGTGAAAGATGTTATGGGGAGGAAACAGAATGTCACATGATATCAGTCACAGGACTAAACATCTTCAACACAACATACAAGCTCCACCCTACTGTGTAGACCATGTTCCATCTGTCAGCCTTGAGTTGATGTAGCTGTGTTAAATATGTCAAACAGTGTCCCGTTTCCACAGCTTGCTTCCCTGGACCGTCCCTTTAAAAGGTCCTTCACTTCTTGTCAATGGCCAAACCCCACCACACAGTGTAGTCTACTACTCTACACACAGGCTACTTCCTGAATAGGACTGTGTGTGGAACATGTAAACATGATGACGTGTTCTGTCTGTCTGTATATAAATCAGAAATGTTGTCCCATTCTTTAGTTTTAGTACAGGCCCAATGACGCCATGTAGAATAACATGACCTTTCACTATGGAATGAAGGAGACGAAAGGGTAGGCTCTTTGTTGGCATCCCCAGTGTCCTTTATGGAACATAATCTACATACCTGTATGCGTGCGCGTGTGAATCTTGAGGTTTTCTGACCGAGCGAACACCTTCCCGCAGTCTGGGAAGGTGCAGGAGAACGGTTTCTCCCCAGTGTGTACCCTGATGTGGTTAATCAGTTTATATTTGGCTTTAAACGCCATTCCTTCTCTCAGGCATTCTTCCCACATACAAACATGGCTCAGGGGCTCGAGCCCAGCGACGTGCTCGGTGCTTACGTGGTCCACCAGCTCGTGCATGGAGCTGAAAGTTTGGTCGCATATCCTTTGTTTTGAAGTTCGGTCACGGTGCTCGTGGTCCGTCCATTTGCAGACCAGCTCGGGCTTTATCGGCCTGTTGTTGTTGGTGGAGTATTCCGCATAAGCGCCCGTGGAGGAAGCGCGCGGTGGAGGAGAAGCGATGTATGAGATCATGGAATTGTTATTGCGGAGCAGAGAGTGGCCATTGTGGCGATGGCGACCACCCGGCCGCTGCATGGTAGTAGAGACGGGCCTCGAGCTGGCTGTCTTGCCTTTCTCTGTCCTTTATGCTTCCTGCAGCTGCAGATAGAAACCGCGCTGATTTGGGGAAACCACGTTGATCTGAACGCGGTCCGCCCAGGTTTTGGACTACCGAGGAGCATGAGGCATATTCTGTAAATTGTCCGTAAACCCGGTTAGAACCAGGTGGTCCGTCCCCACATAGTTGTAAGAAAAACTGGCAGATCTATGACTGTATCTCAATGGTGTAAAATGGCGTCCTCTCTTCATCACCTCTTCCTCAGCTCAGGCGGCACTGATCTGAAAAACACAAGAAAGCAATATGGCGGATGAAGGTGATTTATTTCCTCACTCCAGTCTTTTCAGATCAGTGGATTCGAAGGAAAGGAGATGAGAATATACTCGTAATTATTGAGATGCGCCCCCCAGTGGTAAGCACGAGGACGCTCGCCAAGTGAACATCTGTGGCATCTATAGTCCGGGCCCACATATACATAATGTCAATGCCCTCTATAGTCTACCATGAGAAGCCAGGCTTACTTCACATTTAATCAATGTTGGCTGATTAGCAAAAATAAACGTTGTTTTCTTTTCCCACGTTTGGTTTTGTTATAAACTATATCCTTTCTATCTAAATAATGTGATAGTTGTGGCCACAACCATATATTTACAAAATGTAAAACGTGGAATTGTAAGAAATACAACTTTTCCTTGGGCATTTGTCGCATAATTGAATTGACAGTACAATATCAAATATTTCATTTGCAGAATATCCACTTTTTAGTCTATATATGGTTTAACACATTCAGTGGATAGTGAGGAACATGGGATGCCATGGTATGTTCCAAAATTAAACGTCTTGAAGATTCGGATTTCAAACATTTCCAATGTTATTTTGGTCCTCAAACTGTTTTCTTGTATTTTCCTCTGAGCCTCTAACAGGACAGGGTTAATGTTTTCTGTTTCCACAGAGACACTGAAAGGTTGTTTTTTCCCTCCAACCCCAGAGCTGCAGGGCTGCCTTTGAACTCGACTCACTCCTGTGGTGTGGCCAGCGGGACAAAAGAGGTAGGGCCGTGCGTAACTGTAACCATGGAGCAATGGAACTTTCTTCAGGGTCATTCTTCTCCTTGCTGTAAGTCCATCTTATTCACTTTAAACATAAATATCCTTGGGCTTTTTATTTAGGCCTAACGAAATTGGATGGCTGAGGTGCATCAGTTAAAACAGATTTGAGCTTTGAGCTGCCATAACATATGGTTAGCTTGCAAAATGTATTAAACGCTTGTGTGTGTGTTGTGTGAGTGAAAATATATACTTTCCACACAACTGAATGCATATTTTCCCCCATCACTATTCAGCATTCAAGCAATGTAAAGGAAGTGACTAGTTTCACTTTCAAGATTTCACCAACATTTGTAATTTTCCCGTTAAGACTTTCCATAGTAATAAAACATGGGCGGAGCAAGCATCGATTAGTCACGAGAGGCTTGCCTGTAATTGGTGGAATGTCTGGGATCGGGATGAGCTGCAGTGGCCAATTAGAGTGCGTTTGGTGAACACCCGGGGTTCTGTAAAAAGGGGAGGTAAGAAGTGCCCATTGAAGACCCTGGGATAAGCATTTTCACGTTGTAGTGAACAGTCATACTTACAAACAGCATTCTGGAGATACACCACAAGATCTGTATTAATTACCTGCCACATTCCTGTCGAGACTCCTGCTAAACTATCCATTCACAGCCTGGGGAAGTTCTTTCTCCTTGGGGTGCTTAGGAATTATCTGGAATATTTTTTGCAGCAAGATATTGAGTCCTCATTTGAGAAAGAAACATATTTTTATTTAGCGCTTTTGGACACTTCTTGAACCGCTTTCTACGCACGCCTACAGTTTAAATATTTACTTTGCGCATCGTTCCATTCAGCCCAGGCTCGTGCTGTGATGCTGTTGGAGGGAGGTCACCAGCAATCAGGCACAGGGGTCAGTGCGAGCGCGTTCCAAAGGCACCACTCAGCGCATTCACCAGTCCAGATGCAGGAGAGAGACCCCAGCTTTATGGAGTCGGTCCACATCGCCACCCAGGGACCCGGGTATGGCCCATCCTATGCGAACTCCACACGGGACTTTATCCTGCGCAACCGGGGATTCGGAGACTCTTCCCCTGCCAGCGATCAGCACTCTCTCCTCAGGACTATGGCTGGGTCTCTCCATCAGTCACACGTAGAGGGCCAGGGCCACGGGCATGGGCACCTCCTCTTTCCTGGGATGCACGACCAGCACCACGGCTCTGCTAACGTGCTGGGCGGCCGGTTGGGACTACCAGGGGAGGTATTCGGGAGAGCGGACCAGTATCACCATGTTTCCGGTCCAAGGAGCGACCCTTACGGCCAATACGGGGCCATGGGTCACAACATGAGCATGGCAGCTCACCACCATCATCACCCAGCCGCGTTCTTCCGCTTCATGCGGCAGCAGTGCATCAAACAAGAGTTGATCTGCAAGTGGATAGATCCGGACCAGCCCGGCGGGGCGAGCCGGTGCTGTGGCAAGACCTACGGCACCATGCACGAGCTGGTTACGCACGTCTCCGTGGAGCACGTCGGTGGGCCCGAGCAGAGTAGCCACACTTGCTTCTGGGAAGAGTGCCCGCGCGAGAACAAATCGTTCAAGGCCAAATACAAGCTGGTGAATCATATTCGGGTGCACACTGGAGAGAAGCCTTTCGCGTGCCCGTTCCCCGCGTGCAGCAAGGTCTTTGCGCGCTCTGAGAACTTAAAGATACACAAGAGAACGCACACAGGTAATTTAAAACGAAATATAGCCTCATTATTGTTATGTTGTGTTACTTTTTATATCTTTTTTTACTTTAGTTTATTTGGTAAATATTTTCTTAACTCTTCTTGAACTGCACTGTTGGTTAAGGGCTTGTAAGTGAGCATTTCACGGTGAGGTCTACACTTGTTGTATTCAGCATTTCACGGTAAAGTCTACATTTGTTGTATGTGACAAATAAAGTTTGATTTGATGTCTGCAGGTTGAATATCTCATGGATATAAACGTCAGTTTTAGATATCTGATTTGAGTTTTATATGGAGTGAGGTTGTTTAGAAAGTTTCTAGGTAAATGTCCCCAGGCTGGTGTACTGCCTGTGTCCTTCAAAAATAATCCATAACTCTCCCATGTTTTTATTTGTTGATGTGCTTTGGGTTTTATCGGCAGGGCCTATAACTAAATCGTATCAGACATTTGAAAACAACTGTGACTGTATTTAAACCAACAAACACATTTAAACTAATCTCCTCATTCTGTTGTCTTCCAGGGGAGAAACCGTTCATGTGTGATTTCTTCGGCTGCGACAGACGCTTCGCCAACAGCAGTGACCGCAAGAAACACCTGCACGTTCACACGTCTGACAAGCCCTATCTGTGCAAGAAGTGTGTCAAGTCCTACACACACCCCAGCTCTCTGAGAAAACATATGAAGGTCAGTTTTCTCTGCCAAAATATACTTCTCCTGGAAAAAGAGACTTTTGTGCCGAAATTGTGGTCATCTTTGAGAAAGTGTTTTTTGACAGATTTGTTTTTATTTATTTTAGGTGCATGATTCATTGTCAGTAGCAGACACTTCGCCCGGAGCCAGCAGCGGGTATGAGTCCTCGACGCCCCCGAGTTTAGTGTCCCCTGCCTCGGAGACACAGAGCAACATGTCCCCGGACTCTGCGGTCCTCGGTAGCGGACACAGCAACCTCTCGTCCAACTTCAGTGAGTGGTATGTCTGAGGACCACACTCAAGAGTAACGGGAAAACGATGGCAAAAAATGAAGGAAAAACAGGCAAAAAATACAATGAGCATCTGACTGGCCTAAATGGACGCTTTACGCGCGAT
Source organism: Salmo trutta (assembly GCF_901001165.1). Lineage (NCBI taxonomy): Eukaryota > Metazoa > Chordata > Actinopteri > Salmoniformes > Salmonidae > Salmo > Salmo trutta. Next base: position 74,947 of record NW_021822769.1, on the reverse strand, counting down.
TGAAATATGAATCAAGAACGTTGCACTAAAACATTAAAAGCCAAAGAAGAAAATGTCTTATGTAAAATAACAAACGTTATTTTTCTTTCGATGGTTGCTTAATTATCAGTATTATGATTCTCATATCAGTCTTTCGCTGTCATTTTGAGATCGCTTATTTTTATAGTTGATTTGGAGTTTGAGACTGAACATTAAATATTTTAAAATATTTTAAATAAGTGCCAAAGTTAACCTTAGTTTAATTGTGCACATTTTTTTATTGGAAACAAGTTTTTGTTGAAGTTGAACAGGTTGAACATGCGTTGTCCTCCATGAACGACCTCTTGCGATGCCCAGTTGAGACATAATTTATATAAAAATAAAGTTGCTGTGTTGTTTTGCTGTAAGTCCATTATGTTTCGTAACTTGTTAATAAAATGAATCTGATGTTTAAAATGCCTGTCTTAAATCCTTTTTTAATTCGTGTCTCTCTGTAAATGTTTTGCATTAAAACGGTTCCCTGCACCAACAAGTATGATATGGAATTTATACAAGTCTAAATTGTATATGTACCCCACTGATATGTAAGATGATAAATGACATGTATGCATCAATTATCATGGGTCTTCTGTTCAGAATCATCAATTCAATGATTCATTATTTATGTGGAGCTCCAATAGGGTTTTTAAAGTAATGACTTAATCCTTAATATGGCTGGACAACTTGGATTGATCACCACCAACTATTGTTTATGAGAAATACAACTTGTTTTGTTATTTCATGTTTGTTCGTTTTTTTAAAAATGGTCATTGAAATGAGACCCCTTTAGTTTTATTAATTCGACCATTTTAAAAACAAACAACACGAGTAAAATCAGCGAGGAGAACAAAGTCTGGAGCTGTGTTCGAATACCCATGCTAACATACCGTCTACTACAGACTCAATTTACGTCGCAAATAGTGTGGTTAGTATGAGTATTCTAACACAGCTCCAGTCATTTCTTACAGGTTGGAGTTTACACGGCCTGCTGTACTCTGGTTTTATTCCTGTCATTGCACTGGACAATAACGAGAGACTATACAGCAGGAAAGGACGGCAAAAGAGTCGGGGAAAGAAGCCTACAGGCTAACCCAAATAAACCCGGATTTAGACCTAATTCCATCATTTCAGTTTTTATAGATTTTTCCCCATTTCCAGAGAATAATGAAGATACATTGATATTGTACATGACTGTATTCTACTGTATGACACTAAAATGACATTTTGAAAATATAGGAATAATGGATTTCTTCTAGGCTTATCTCTGTAAAAGTCCACAAATTCCAAATGTCACTCGAAATGCCTACTATGTTGATAATACTTAACATCATTGTTGTTCATATCATTTGAAAAGCTAAGAAAACAGGTGAGAAGATGAGAAAACAGAAGGACAAAGAAGTAAGACGAGACTTGCATTATAAAACTAGGTTACTGTATGATCCATTAAATGGAAATCCATTGAAACCCCTCGAGCTCTACGGACGTCCTTCTACGTCCGGTGACTCCATTTGATTGGAAGACGGAGCATACGCCCCTGTCATACGTCACTACGACGCTCCCCTCACCCGGACAGACATGGCGGCGTACATGGTCACTTCAACCCTGCAAAGAGTTGTGCTTGTTGCTAAGGTGAGCTGTCAGTTATTGTAGCCTTAATCTTGTAGCTAGTTATTTCAAATTCATGAAGAGCTCTTGCAGAACCGAAACACCCGAAAATCTATGCTTTTAATGCAAGTTTCTAGCACCACACAATCGGACATCTGTTCGCTAGCCTGCCAAGCTAGCAAGTCCCTCTGTCACTCACACACCTTCTCTCCAGCCGTCTCTCTTCTTTTGACGTTTGTAAGATGTTAGCATTCTCTACTCTATCTGACATTTAAATGTTGTATTTCGCGGTATAAATGTTTAAGTTATATTCGTATTAGAGAATGTACAGCTTCGTCCATTCCTCCTCTGTCAATGTCAAAGCGTCCAAACCGTTAGCATCTTGCTAATAAGTTGTTACACTTCATAACACAATCCTGAACTGGTTTAACCTTCACCACATGACTAAATGTAACCGTCTTTGAATGAAAAACCGTCCTTGAATGTAACGTTGTGACCTGAACAGCTATCGTATATCGGGATATGCCTTCTTTCCAACCCAGCAATTCTGGGCGCTGTTGGTGTAATAGAAACACAGCTGCCATCACGTTTAACCTTCACCTCTTTGTGATGTTCGGCATGTGCCCATGATAAAGAACAGCGAAGAGTGGTGTTTCTGATGTTTGCGTGTGGTACTATAACGTTCATGTTTCTGAAATTTTTCCCTGCAGCATGCCTCTTTCCAGTCCAGATGCTGTGTGGTGTCCAGTCGAGTACAGTACTCCACTGTTTATGATTCCAATGAGAAGGTAACATATGATTCACAGGGTGCAGGGCTGTCACAATGAAGCATGGAAGGATAGGAGCAATGTTCCCTCAATTGTTGGGGCACACTGAGCACATTTCAGGTCTTGTGAGTGGAAACTTGAAAGTTGTGAGAATGCTGTGCAACTTCCGGCCAGCGTTTACAGTGAACAGAGGCTGTACTCTTACAGTTTTAGACAGATAGGCTATTGGAGCATAATGTAGGCCTACCAACAAAACCAATGGAGCAAATCCCATAACATTTAAACATGCAAATAGCTTTTGAAAAATAGTCTACAGGGGATTGAAAGACAGCTCATGGGCTACTCTCCCGCCAATAGAATTCTACTCTGTTGTGCTCTGGCTCTGCCTACAACATCACAGACTCAGTCTTGCAAAGTTAGATTTGTTTTGGCTTGTTGCATTGAAAAGGGGCTGATATAATGTTGATTCGATCACAGAAAAAGCTTTTTCCTTTGGAAAGTATTGAGACCCCTTGACTTTTTCCACATTTTGTTACATTACAGAAGTGTTCTAAATTGATTAAATCGTCCCCCCCTCATCAATATACACACACTACCCCATAATGACAAAGCAAAAACAGTTTTTTAGAATTTTAGAATATAAAAAAACTGAAATCACATTTACATACACTACTGGTCAAACGTTTTACAACACCACCTCATTCAAGGGTTTTTCTTTATTTTTGACAATTATCTACATTGTAGAATAATATTGAAGACATAAACTATGAAATAACACATGGAATCATGTATTAATCAAAAAAAGTGTTAAACAAATATATTTTATATTTGAGATTCTTCAAAGTAGCCACCCTTTGCCTTGATGACAGCTTTGCACACTCTTGGCATTCTCTCAACCAGATGCATGAGGTAGTCACCTGGAATGCATTTCAATGAACAGGTTTGCCTTCTTAAAAGTTTATTTGTGGAATTTCTTTCCTTAATGCGTTTGAGCCAGTCAGTTATGTTGTGACAAGGTATGGGTGGTATTGTCATCGAGGCAAAGGGTGGCTATTTGAAGAATCTCTCAGTCCCTGCCACTGAAAAACATCCCCACAGCATGATGCTGCCACCATGCTTCACCGTTGGGATGGTGCCAGGTTTCCTCCAGAAGTGATGCTTGACATTCAGGCCAAAGAGTTCAATCTTGGTTTCATCAGACCAGAGAATCTTGTTTCTCATGGTCTGAAAGTCTTTAGGTACCTTTTGTTAAACTCCAAGCGTGCTGTCATGTGCCTTTTACTGAGGAGTAGCTTCCATCTGGCCACTCTACCATAAAGGCCTGATTGGTGGAGTGCTGCAGAGATTGTTGTCCTTATGGAAGGTTCTCCCATCTCCACAGAGGAACTCTAGAGCTCTGTCAGAGTGACCATCGGGTTCTTAGTCACCTCCCTGACCAAGGCCCTTCTCCCCCGATTAATCAGTTTGGCCGGGCGGCCAGCTCTAGGAAGAGTCTTGGAGGGTCCAAACATCTTCCATTTTAAGAATGATGGAGGCCACTGTTCTTGGGGACCTTCAATGCTGCAGAAATGTTTTGGTACCCTTCCCCAGATCTGTGCCTCGACACAATCCTGTCTTGGAGCTCTATGGACAATTCCTTCGACCTCATGGCTTCGTTTTTGCTCTGACATGCACTGTCAACTGTGGGACCTTATATAGACAGGTGTGTGTCTTTCCAAGTCATGTCCAATCAATTGAATTTACCACAGGTGGACTCCAAGTTGTAGAAACATCTCAAGGATCATCAATGTAAACAGGATGCACCTGAGCTCAATTTCGAGTCTCATAGCGAAGGGTCTGAATACTACCAAGCTATTTGTTTTTAATTTTTTATAAATTTGCAAACATTTCAAAAAACCTTTTTTCACTGTCATTATGGGGCATTGCGTGTAGATGCTGAGTATTTTTTAAATCTTATTTAATCCATTTTAGAATAAGGCTGTAACGTAACAAAATGTGGAAAAAGTCAAGGGGTCTGAATACTTTCCGAAGGCACTGTAGTGCAAACTAATGGGGTGAACTCAGTGAAGTTCAGTCTCTTGCGTCGCGCGGCATTTCTTCTGCGCCTGGAGGAGGTGCAGTATAGAGGGAACATTGGATAGCATTTCTTCTGCGCCTGGAGGAGGTGCAGTATAGAGGGAACATTGGATAGCATTTCTTCTGCGCCTGGAGGAGGTGCAGTATAGAGGGAACATTGGATAGCATTTCTTCTGCGCCTGGAGGAGGTGCAGTATAGAGGGAACATTGGATAGCATTTCTTCTGCGCCTGGAGGAGGTGCAGTATAGAGGGAACATTGGATAGCATTTCTTCTGCGCCTGGAGGAGGTGCAGTATAGAGGGAACATTGGATAGCATTTCTTCTGCGCCTGGAGGAGGTGCAGTATAGAGGGAACATTGGATAGCATTTCTTCTGCGCCTGGAGGAGGTGCAGTATAGAGGGAACATTGGATAGCATTTCTTCTGCGCCTGGAGGAGGTGCAGTATAGAGGGAACATTGGATAGCATTTCTTCTGCGCCTGGAGGAGGTGCAGTATAGAGGGAACATTGGATAGCATTTCTTCTGCGCCTGGAGGAGGTGCAGTATAGAGGGAACATTGGATAGCATTTCTTCTGCGCCTGGAGGAGGTGCAGTATAGAGGGAACATTGGATAGCATTTCTTCTGCGCCTGGAGGAGGTGCAGTATAGAGGGAACATTGGATAGCATTTCTTCTGCGCCTGGAGGAGGTGCAGTATAGAGGGAACATTGGATAGCATTTCTTCTGCGCCTGGAGGAGGTGCAGTATAGAGGGAACATTGGATAGCATTTCTTCTGCGCCTGGAGGAGGTGCAGTATAGAGGGAACATTGGATAGCATTTCTTCTGCGCCTGGAGGAGGTGCAGTATAGAGGGAACATTGGATAGCATTTCTTCTGCGCCTGGAGGAGGTGCAGTATAGAGGGAACATTGGATAGCATTTCTTCTGCGCCTGGAGGAGGTGCAGTATAGAGGGAACATTGGATAGCATTTCTTCTGCGCCTGGAGGAGGTGCAGTATAGAGGGAACATTGGATAGCATTTCTTCTGCGCCTGGAGGAGGTGCAGTATAGAGGGAACATTGGATAGCATTTCTTCTGCGCCTGGAGGAGGTGCAGTATAGAGGGAACATTGGATAGCATTTCTTCTGCGCCTGGAGGAGGTGCAGTATAGAGGGAACATTGGATAGCATTTCTTCTGCGCCTGGAGGAGGTGCAGTATAGAGGGAACATTGGATAGCATTTCTTCTGCGCCTGGAGGAGGTGCAGTATAGAGGGAACATTGGATAGCATTTCTTCTGCGCCTGGAGGAGGTGCAGTATAGAGGGAACATTGGATAGCATTTCTTCTGCGCCTGGAGGAGGTGCAGTATAGAGGGAACATTGGATAGCATTTCTTCTGCGCCTGGAGGAGGTGCAGTATAGAGGGAACATTGGATAGCATTTCTTCTGCGCCTGGAGGAGGTGCAGTATAGAGGGAACATTGGATAGCATTTCTTCTGCGCCTGGAGGAGGTGCAGTATAGAGGGAACATTGGATAGCATTTCTTCTGCGCCTGGAGGAGGTGCAGTATAGAGGGAACATTGGATAGCATTTCTTCTGCGCCTGGAGGAGGTGCAGTATAGAGGGAACATTGGATAGCATTTCTTCTGCGCCTGGAGGAGGTGCAGTATAGAGGGAACATTGGATAGCATTTCTTCTGCGCCTGGAGGAGGTGCAGTATAGAGGGAACATTGGATAGCATTTCTTCTGCGCCTGGAGGAGGTGCAGTATAGAGGGAACATTGGATAGCATTTCTTCTGCGCCTGGAGGAGGTGCAGTATAGAGGGAACATTGGATAGCATTTCTTCTGCGCCTGGAGGAGGTGCAGTATAGAGGGAACATTGGATAGCATTTCTTCTGCGCCTGGAGGAGGTGCAGTATAGAGGGAACATTGGATAGCATTTCTTCTGCGCCTGGAGGAGGTGCAGTATAGAGGGAACATTGGATAGCATTTCTTCTGCGCCTGGAGGAGGTGCAGTATAGAGGGAACATTGGATAGCATTTCTTCTGCGCCTGGAGGAGGTGCAGTATAGAGGGAACATTGGATAGCATTTCTTCTGCGCCTGGAGGAGGTGCAGTATAGAGGGAACATTGGATAGCATTTCTTCTGCGCCTGGAGGAGGTGCAGTATAGAGGGAACATTGGATAGCATTTCTTCTGCGCCTGGAGGAGGTGCAGTATAGAGGGAACATTGGATAGCATTTCTTCTGCGCCTGGAGGAGGTGCAGTATAGAGGGAACATTGGATAGCATTTCTTCTGCGCCTGGAGGAGGTGCAGTATAGAGGGAACATTGGATAGCATTTCTTCTGCGCCTGGAGGAGGTGCAGTATAGAGGGAACATTGGATAGCATTTCTTCTGCGCCTGGAGGAGGTGCAGTATAGAGGGAACATTGGATAGCATTTCTTCTGCGCCTGGAGGAGGTGCAGTATAGAGGGAACATTGGATAGCATTTCTTCTGCGCCTGGAGGAGGTGCAGTATAGAGGGAACATTGGATAGCATTTCTTCTGCGCCTGGAGGAGGTGCAGTATAGAGGGAACATTGGATAGCATTTCTTCTGCGCCTGGAGGAGGTGCAGTATAGAGGGAACATTGGATAGCATTTCTTCTGCGCCTGGAGGAGGTGCAGTATAGAGGGAACATTGGATAGCATTTCTTCTGCGCCTGGAGGAGGTGCAGTATAGAGGGAACATTGGATAGCATTTCTTCTGCGCCTGGAGGAGGTGCAGTATAGAGGGAACATTGGATAGCATTTCTTCTGCGCCTGGAGGAGGTGCAGTATAGAGGGAACATTGGATAGCATTTCTTCTGCGCCTGGAGGAGGTGCAGTATAGAGGGAACATTGGATAGCATTTCTTCTGCGCCTGGAGGAGGTGCAGTATAGAGGGAACATTGGATAGCATTTCTTCTGCGCCTGGAGGAGGTGCAGTATAGAGGGAACATTGGATAGCATTTCTTCTGCGCCTGGAGGAGGTGCAGTATAGAGGGAACATTGGATAGCATTTCTTCTGCGCCTGGAGGAGGTGCAGTATAGAGGGAACATTGGATAGCATTTCTTCTGCGCCTGGAGGAGGTGCAGTATAGAGGGAACATTGGATAGCATTTCTTCTGCGCCTGGAGGAGGTGCAGTATAGAGGGAACATTGGATAGCATTTCTTCTGCGCCTGGAGGAGGTGCAGTATAGAGGGAACATTGGATAGCATTTCTTCTGCGCCTGGAGGAGGTGCAGTATAGAGGGAACATTGGATAGCATTTCTTCTGCGCCTGGAGGAGGTGCAGTATAGAGGGAACATTGGATAGCATTTCTTCTGCGCCTGGAGGAGGTGCAGTATAGAGGGAACATTGGATAGCATTTCTTCTGCGCCTGGAGGAGGTGCAGTATAGAGGGAACATTGGATAGCATTTCTTCTGCGCCTGGGGGAGGGGCAGTATAGAGGGAACATTGGATAGCATTTCTTCTGCGCCTGGAGGAGGTGCAGTATAGAGGGAACATTGGATAGCATTTCTTCTGCGCCTGGAGGAGGTGCAGTATAGAGGGAACATTGGATAGCATTTCTTCTGCGCCTGGAGGAGGTGCAGTATAGAGGGAACATTGGATAGGAGTAGTATGGCTCACTGGGTGCAGGGTTGTCACATGATGCAGGGAAGGATGGGAGTAGTTCTGTATTGAAATTAAATACAGTACTTTGTGTTGACAGACCTCTGATTAAATACAGTACTTTGTCATGACTTGCGGAGGTTTGTCAACATGAACCTGAGTAACACAGAATGTATTTTATTTGTTGCTTGCAGAGTATTATCTTTTCTCTCTCTAAATGTTACAAGGGGAAACCTTCATTTCCCTCCGTCCCCAATATAAACAACATGTCACATCCTCCTAGCTTTGTTCTTTGATCTTCAAACTGCCATGCCAACCTTGCCTCTGGCCATAGTGTTTAGCAGTAGGACTGGCAGGGGGTTGAGCTGTGAGTAGGGGGGTAAGAGGGGACAGAGGAAAGACACTCCATTTAATAAGGTGTTCAGACCAGAGGAATGGAAAGACTGACAGAACCAGACGCTTTCACTTACTGTGTTTCTACGTCTTGACTGGTACACACACACACACACACACACACACACACACACACACACACACACACACACAGGAGCAAATGATTTGTTGTGACAACGAGTTCCCAAACTAATGTCTTTCTTCCCTTTCACCCTACTAGACCTTTGATAAGATCCTTATTGCAAACAGAGGAGAGATCGCCTGCAGGGTAAGACTGTGTGCTATGTTAACTAAGCATCAATGGTTCTCAGGTTAAAAGCCAGAGACAGAATGAAAGCCCTCCTGATCTATACCCTGTCACATCTTTCTACTGCGCCTATAGCAGCTCTATAGCAGCTCTATAGCAGCTCTATAGCAGCTCTATAGCAGCTATATACCCTGTCACATCTTTCTACTGCACCTATAGCAGCTCTATAGCAGCTCTATAGCAGCTCTATACCCTGTCACATCTTTCTACTGTACCTATAGCAGCTCTATAGCAGCTCTATACCCTGTCACATCTTTCTACTGCGCCTATAGCAGCTCTATAGCAGCTCTATAGTAGCTCTATACCCTGTCACATCTTTCTACTGTACCTATAGCAGCTCTATAGCAGCTCTATAGTAGCTCTATACCCTGTCACATCTTTCTACTGCACCTATAGCAGCTCTATAGCAGCTCTATAGCAGCTCTATACCCTGTCACATCTTTCTACTGCACCTATAGCAGCTCTATAGTAGCTCTATAGTAGCTCTATACCCTGTCACATCTTTCTACTGCGCCTATAGCAGCTCTATAGCAGCTCTATAGCAGCTCTATAGCAGCTCTATACCCTGTCACATCTTTCTACTGCGCCTATAGCAGCTCTATAGCAGCTCTATAGCACCTAGTAAACATTAGAGACAATTATTATTGATGTATTGAATAAAAGTTGATAACACGTCGTCTTTGCCTCTGGCAGGTGATGAAAACATGTAAGAAGATGGGAATCAAAACAGTGGCGGTGCACAGTGATGTCGACGCCAGCGCGGTAAGTCTGTCTGGTCTGTAGAGTTGGTGTGAGTAGGGGATGTTGATACCAGTCTGTCTGGTCTGTAGAGTTGGTGTGAGTAGGGGATGTTGATGCCAGTCTGTCTGGTCTGTAGAGTTGGTGTGAGTAGGGGATGTTGATGCCAGTCTGTCTGGTCTGTAGAGTTGGTGTGTGTAGAGGATGTTGATGCCAGTGGTAACTCTGTCTGGTCTGTAGAGTTGGTATGTAGGAGATGCTCCTCTATTGGCCAGACGGGTGGGTAGACATGATTGTTTATTGGGCTCCTCTAGTTGCCAAGGTGACTAACATTCCAAAACGTTAACGTTGACCAGGACACAGGGGGTCGATGGGGGACTGTTGAGTACCCACCAAAACGTTAACGTTGACCAGGACACAGGGAGTAGATGGGGGACTGTTGAGTACCCACCAAAACGTTAACGTTGACCAGGACACAGGGGGTAGATGGGGGACTGTTGAGTACCCACCAAAACGTTAACGTTGACCAGGACACAGGGGGTAGATGGGGGACTGTTGAGTACCCACCAAAACGTTAACGTTGACCAGGACACAGGGGGTAGATGGGGGACTGTTTAGTACCCACCAAAACGTTAACGTTGACCAGGACACAGGGGGTAGATGGGGGACTGTTGAGTACCCACCAAAATGTGCTCCGGAGTCTCTACGGTGTATGTTAATATTGTTGTATGTCAATGGACCAGATGTAATGGACCAAGTACGGCCCGTAAGATGGTCCAGATGTATGTCAATGTAAGGGACGAAGGACGGCCCTTAAGATGGACCAGATGTATGTCAATGTAAGGGACGAAGGACGGCCTGTAAGATGGACCAGATGTAAGGGACGAAGGACGGCCGTAAGATGGACCAGATGTATGTTAATGTAAGGGACGAAGGACGGGTCGTAAGATGGACCAGATGTATGTCAATGTAAGGGACGAAGGACGGCCCGTAAGATGGACCAGATGTAAGGGATGATGGACCAGATGTATGTCAATGTAATGGACGAAGGACGGCCTGTAAGATGGACCAGATGTATGTCAATGTAAGGGACGAAGGACGGCCTGTAAGATGGAGCAGGTAATAGTGAAGTCCCATTGACCTGTGGATGTGTTGGACAGGTTTTGAAGTGGTGTTTAGCTGTGGAGCAGACATGATGCCTCCCTTAGCACTTCTTTGTTAAGAGACGCAGGGAACCAACTGGCCTATAACCCCCTTCCCCCCCGATACACACACACACACACACACACACACACACACACACACACACACACTCTCCTTCTGCCACCTTGTTGATCCAGATGTTGATGTTAATCCCGTGGAATGTGTCCTGGTGGTGACAGTGTCTGTCACTCAATCTGCTGAGGGTCTGGCTCCATGGGGGGGGGACAGGGACGGGGACGGGGGCTGGTGATGTGAGATTTAGAAGATGATATGGCTGCCTGGCCTTGATGTTGTGTTTTCAAAATACCACTCTCACACAATGAATCATTTCTTCCTTATTTTACAACCTGTTTAATTGAACAGAAAATGTCTGTCAGATGAATGGACCACAGTTGATGCTTTGGCTAGTTTGTCCTCTTGAATATTTAGTTATTTAAAATGATGCTACATAGATTTTCTATCATTTCAGCCAGTAGTTTTTAAAGTAGCTCTCGAGCCAAAACGTCATCCATTTCGTGTGATACGTTGGGTCCTGCAAAATAAATCAGTGCTTAAGACCCCGTTCTGTCTGCCGGTGTCTGTCTGTAGCGCTGCCGGTGTCTGTCTGTAGCGCCGCCGGTGTCTGTCTGTCTGTAGCGCTGCCGGGGTCTGTCTGTCTGTAGCGCTGCCGGGGTCTGTCTGTCTGTAGCGCTGCCGGGGTCTGTCTGTCTGTAGCGCTGCCGGGGTCTGTCTGTCTGTCTAGCGCTGCCGGGGTCTGTCTGTCTGTAGCGCTGCCGGGGTCTGTCTGTCTGTAGCGCTGCCGGGGTCTGTCTGTCTGTAGCGCTGCCGGGGTCTGTCTGTCTGTAGCGCTGCCGGGGTCTGTCTGTCTGTAGCGCTGCCGGGGTCTGTCTGTCTGTAGCGCTGCCGGGGTCTGTCTGTCTGTCTAGCGCTGCCGGGGTCTGTCTGTCTGTAGCGCTGCCGGGTCTGTCTGTCTGTAGCGCTGCCGGGGTCTGTCTGTCTGTAGCGCTGCCGGGGTCTGTCTGTCTGTAGCGCCGGTGTCTGTCTGTCTGTAGCGCTGCCGGTGTCTGTCTGTCTGTAGCGCTGCCGGTGTCTGTCTGTCTGTAGCGCTGCCGGGGTCTGTCTGTCTGTAGCGCTGCCGGGGTCTGTCTGTCTGTAGCGCCGGGGTCTGTCTGTCTGTAGCGCCGCCGGTGTCTGTCTGTCTGTAGCGCCGCCGGTGTCTGTCTGTCTGTAGCGCCGCCGGTGTCTGTCTGTCTGTAGCGCTGCCGGTGTCTGTCTGTCTGTAGCGCTGCCGGTGTCTGTCTGTCTGTAGCGCTGCCGGTGTCTGTCTGTCTGTAGCGCTGCCGGTGTCTGTCTGTCTGTAGCGCTGCCGGTGTCTGTCTGTCTGTAGCGCTGCCGGTGTCTGTCTGTCTGTAGCGCTGCCGGTGTCTGTCTGTCTGTAGCGCTGCCGGTGTCTGTCTGTCTGTAGCGCTGCCGGTGTCTGTCTGTCTGTAGCGCTGCCGGGGTCTGTCTGTCTGTAGCGCTGCCGGGGTCTGTCTGTCTGTAGCGCTGCCGGGGTCTGTCTGTCTGTAGCGCTGCCGGGGTCTGTCTGTCTGTAGCGCTGCCGGGGTCTGTCTGTCTGTAGCGGCGCCGGTGTCTGTCTGTCTGTAGCGGCGCCGGTGTCTGTCTGTCTGTAGCGCTGCCGGTGTCTGTCTGTCTGTCTGTAGCGCTGCCGGTGTCTGTCTGTCTGTAGCGCTGCCGGTGTCTGTCTGTCTGTAGCGCTGCCGGGGTCTGTCTGTCTGTAGCGCTGCCGGGGTCTGTCTGTCTGTAGCGCTGCCGGGGTCTGTCTGTAGCGGCGCCGGTGTCTGTCTGTAGCGCCGGGGTCTGTCTGTCTGTAGCGCCGGGGTCTGTCTGTCTGTAGCGGCGCCGGTGTCTGTCTGTAGCGCCGGGGTCTGTCTGTGTACCATATGATTGAGGCTTGCCGCTTTGGTCGCATTTGAATAAATACTTGTTTCTCTCTGTACCACCTCAGGTCCATGTGAAGATGAATAAATACTTGTTTCTCTCTGTACCACCTCAGGTCCATGTGAAGATGAATAAATACTTGTTTCTCTCTGTACCACCTCAGGTCCATGTGAAGATGAATAAATACTTGTTTCTCTCTGTACCACCTCAGGTCCATGTGAAGATGAATAAATACTTGTTTCTCTCTGTACCACCTCAGGTCCATGTGAAGATGAATAAATACTTGTTTCTCTCTGTACCACCTCAGGTCCATGTGAAGATGAATAAATACTTGTTTCTCTCTGTACCACCTCAGGTCCATGTGAAGATGAATAAATACTTGTTTCTCTCTGTACCACCTCAGGTCCATGTGAAGATGAATAAATACTTGTTTCTCTCTGTACCACCTCAGGTCCATGTGAAGATGAATAAATACTTGTTTCTCTCTGTACCACCTCAGGTCCATGTGAAGATGGCTGACGAGGCAGTGTGTGTAGGCCCCGCCCCCACCAACAAGAGCTACCTCAACATGGACGCCATCATGGACGCCATCAGGAAGACTGGATCCCAGGCCGTGAGATTTACCACACACACATAAAACACACACCAACATTTGAACACACACACACACCAACATTTGAACACACACACACACCAACATTTGAACACACACACACACACCAACATTTGAACACACACGGTTGTGTTTGCTGATGTGTTTTGAAACTTTTCTTTTCTCTTCTGTCTCTGAAGGTGCATCCAGGCTACGGCTTTCTGTCTGAAAATAAAGAGTTTGCCAAGAGACTGGTGAGTAGTGCTGGGATTTACAACTGTTGGGAACACACACACCTCTCTATATACCCTCTGTTTCCCTTATCAACACTTCAGGACCCCTGCAAGTTCATTTTATTAAGGGTGTGATTCTCCGGGTCAAAACCTGATATGAAAACTTAACACACAGATGCCAAAAGGCTCACTTCATGATAAGAACATGTAACATCTTTCAAATGATTTGAAGTAATTTACTTAAAGAAAAATGTTTTGGCAGTTATACCTCCACATTACACGGCCCCCACGTCCTGCAGACAGACAAGACTTGACAACATAAATAAAGGTGAAATAAATATAAGTCCCCTGTGAAGTTTAGCTGATGACACACATTGAACCATGCCGTTATGCAAGGCTGTGTTAGTACGGCAAATCTAAAACTCACCTAGTTCCACAGGAAAATAACACACATATTTACCTCATGGTTAACCAAGTACCTCTCCCACCATCATTCAATGTCCTACAACAACCCTGACATCTCTCCCTCCCATTGAATGCATTCAGCTGAACAACTTACTAGGTGTAGCTCTTCTTCCTGTCTGTTGTGCCGTATCAGGCAAGGCACCCGACGGTGGCACCCGACGGTGGCACCACCTGAAGGTGGGCCATAGTACATTCAAGCTAATCCCACAGCTAAATGGCATATTTTCCTTCATTGGAACAAAAACATTTCGTACCCACTCCCATGATTTGAATCAACCCCAATGCCCAGTATCCCCCATTCCTCATGTGTTGCCCTGGAACAAGGCTCTTGCTCTGTATGTGAGTGGGCCGTCCACTAGGCCGTCCGCTGCCTTATGGGAGCCTGCTGTGGAAATGGAGATGTCATCACATTAGCAACTCAATGGGCCTCCCCCTCCTGTAACAGTGGGTGAAGAGTTAGTGCCAGATTTACGCATAGCAAAACGCTCTGGGTGCGAGGGGGGGGTAAGGTCCGTATGCCTCTGGGCTCGGGGTAAAGCTGGGGGGGGGATTAGGGTAAAGGTTCTGTTAGCATGAGAAAGAACCTCAGGCTGAATAGAGCTGAAGGGATACGGGGGATGGATGCAGTATAGTATAATGTATTGTCCCTCAATGCGTCGGTGGATCACCCCCCTATTTCAAAATAAATGTGTAATTATTTTTGGACTCTGCAGATGAACACAAGCATTTCACACTTGTGTTGAGCACTCTAGGACACATGCACCTACTTAACTCAGGGGTCCCATTACACCTCTTATTGGTGGAGACTCATTTGTTTGCGCCTGGCAGAATGGCGTGTGATGCTCTGCTCACTAGTGTGTTAAGAACAGCCGTTTGGACGTGAGAGGATGAGGGAGGTCTGAAAAGGCTCAGCCAGGTTGATTGTGATTTAAATAGTGAGATGGTACCAGAGGAGGGAGGGAGGATAGATGTTTGTCATTGTGTGTCTACATTTAGAGCAGCTCGGTCCTGCCCACCCCCGGGTCTATGTTTGGTAATAATCAAAGCTTGATGATGAGTTGGTTATTGGAATCAGCGTTACAAACCAAAACATGACCCTGGGGGAGGGGCCCCAGGACTGAGTTGGGGAAACACGGATTTAGAGGATGATAGGTTGTGTTTTTCATTGTCCTCGTCTACAGGACAGATGTTTGTTGTTATTAAACGCTGTTGAACGCTGAAACCTGAACTAAAAACCTTGGTTTAAAATCTGACAGTGTTTTTTATTTTTTTATCTACTTTTTTATTTTGGATCCTGCGGCTCTGTTGGGCTAAATTGCTGTGAGCGCTGCTATCGGTCTCAAGACAGAAAGCCCAGCTAGCCTAGCTGGCCGCTATTGAATGTTTCCAGCGCTGCTATCGGTCTCAAGACAGAAAGCCCAGCTAGCCTAGCTGGCCGCTATTGAATGTTTCCAGCGCTGCTATCGGTCTCAAGACAGAAAGCCCAGCTAGCCTAGCTGGCCGCTATTGAATGTTTCCAGCGCTGCTATCGGTCTCAAGACAGAAAGCCCAGCTAGCCTAGCTGGCCGCTATTGAATGTTTCCAGCGCTGCAGGAGCTGTGTTTACTTTGCTTTGTTCCGGGACAATGTGGACCGCGCTGACTTTCAATGTAGCAACTGCTTGCTTGCGGAAGACTACAGGAGCAAAGTAGCTACTCTTAGCAAGCAAGTAGCAAACCTACACAAGCTACTGGGGAACCCACGCCCGCCTACTTTTTCATTTTCTTCCACCCCATTAGCCGGACACCGCTTTGTTCTAGTGGAAGTTTCGCCACCGTGTAGGCTCTCCACAGCCGACAGGCCGGTGCTCGGCAGGGTTCCATCCCCGAAGGGGTCTCCCTCTTCCCTGGAGAACGGAGTTCTCGACCCAACCAACCAGCCACGGAGGTACGTCACTCGCCATGGAATTCGAAGAAGGCGTCCTCTGGCAACGGGGGTCTCCATGGAGATGTTGAGCCCAGAACTGACACAGACCAGAAACAGCTTTGCCGCCCTGGATCCAGAGGTTCCGGCGCCTTCTTCCTTGGGGGCTTCCCATTCAAGATCGGATCCGGAGGTACCTGCGTCTTCGTCCTCGGTCCTGTCTCCCTCTCCGGTGGCTCCTATCTCAGCTTCAGATCCTCGGAGCTCCCACCCTCAACAGACCCCGAGGTTACCTGAGAGACTGGCCCATTCAACATCACCAGCTGTCATCATAGGCAGCACTATGGTGGGAAACATCTCGGTTCCCAAGGCAAAAACCCTGTGTTACTCAGGAGCATGAGTACAGTACATAACAAGGTTGCTTCTGACTGTTCTACCACAGATGCCGGAAGCTGACACTGTCGACGTTCATGTGGGGTCAAACGTCATCAGGAGGGCCAGCTCAGAACATCTGAACATTTATTTTAAAGAACTGATTTTAGCATTAAGATTCCAGAAAACGGCCAATCATTTCAGGTCCAGTACCATCGTTGGGCCATGGGTGTGAAAGATTCAGCAGACTGCTGGCATTATACATCTGGCTAAAAGACTACTGTAGCTCTGCTGGAGTCACTTTTATTGATAACTTTGACACCTTCTGGAAACAGAAGATACTCTACAGGAATGACGGAGTCCATCCAAATCATCTTGGCTCCTGGACTCTGTCCAAGCATTTCAAGGCTGTGTTGAAACAATGACTGGTCAAGACCAGCTCAGTTAATCCCTCCCATTGTGACAATGAGCCGTCATAATGCTGCATCAAATGTACATGATCCAAGGGGCATTGGCAAACACAATGTTAGTTATTTAATTTATGTACCCCTAATTACACCGAATACTTCTGTTAATCCTACAGCTATTGTAAGCAGTAATCATAAGACTATGAACCAGAGTTACACTGTTAGCACTGAGGCGGTGTCCTAGTAGGAAGACCACTTTGTGCAGCTCACCCTGCACAATCAGCTCCAATGTAAATAACATGAGTAAGTCTACTTCTGACTAACTTCCCAGGAAAGCGTTAAAAACAATCAAGCAACCCAGAAAAGTGCCACAAAATAGCCCATATTAACATATGTAGCCTAAGAAACAAGGTCCATGAAGTCAATAACTTGATTGTAACATTTTATATTCTGACTATCTCTGAAACACACTTAGATAATACCTTTGATACAGTGGTAGCAATACATGGTTATAACATCTACCGAAAAGACAGAAATGCCAACGGAGGCAGTATTGCGGTCTATATTCAGAACCACATTCCTGTAAAGCTTAGAGACAATCTAATGTTATATACTATTGAGGTAATATGGCTACAGGTTCATCTGCCTCACCTAAAGCCCATTCTGGTGGGAAGCCGCTATAGACCACCAAGTGCTAACAGTCAGTATCTGGATAATATGTGTGAAATGCTTGATAATGTATGTGATATCAACAGAGAAGTATATTTTCTGGGTGACTTTAAATATTGATTGGCTATCATCAAGCTGCCCACTCAAGAAAAACGTTTGCCAATCAGCCCAACTGATTGGCAAACGTACTGCAAATTAAGAAATCACGTGACTAAACGAAATAAAAAGAAACTATACTATGAAACAAAGATGAATGATAGTAAAAAGCTTTGGAGCACCTTAAATTACATTTTGGGGAAAAAAGCCAACTCGGCTCCATCGTTCATTGAATCAGATGCTCACTCATCACAAAGCCCACTGATATTGCCAACTACTTTAAGGACGTTTTCATTGACAAGATAAGCAACCTTAGGGATGACATGCCAGCAACAAACGCTGACACTACACATCTAAGTATATGTGACCAAATTATGAAAGACAAATGTACTTTTGAATTCCGTAAAGTCGGTGTGGAGAAGGTGAAAATTATAGTGGGGTCTGACAAATTATTGTGTGTCCCACCGGGGTCTGACAATCTGGATGGAAAATTACTGAGGGTAATAGCAGACGATATTGCCACTCCTATTTGTCACATCTTCAATTTAAGCCTACTAGAAAGTGTGTGCCCTCAGGCCTGGAGGGAAGCTAAAGTCATTCCGCTACACAAGAATAGTAAAACCCCCTTTACAGGCTTAAATAGCCGAACAATCAGCCTGTTACCAACCCTTAGTAAACTTCTGGGAAAAATTGTTTGACCAGATATAATGCTATTTCACGGTAAACAAATTGACAACAGACTTTCAGCACGCTTATAGGGAAGGACACTACACAAGCACAGCACTTACACAAATGACTGATGATTGACTGAGAGAAATTTGTGATAAAATGATTGTGGGGGCTGTCTTGTTAGACTTCACTGCAGCTTTTGACATTATCGATCGTAGTCTGCTGCTGGAAAAACATGTGTGTTATGACTTTACACCCCCTGCTATAATGTGGATAAAGAGTTACTTGTCTAACAGAACACAGAGGGTGTTCTTTAATGGAAGCCTCTCCAACAAAATCCAGGTAGAATCAGGAATTCCCCAGGGTAGCTGTTTAGGCCCATTGAAAAAAGTAATCTTCACTAACGACATGCCAATGGCTTTGAGTAAAGCCAGTGTGTCTATGTATGCGGATGACTCAACACTATACACGTCAGCTACTACAGGAACTGAAATGACTGCAACACTTAACAAAGAGCTGCAGTTAGTTGCAGAGTGGGTGGCAAGGAATAAGTTAGTCCTAAATATTTCTAAAACTAAAAGCATTGTATTTGGGACAAAACATTCACTAAACCCTAAATCTCAACTAAATCTTGTAATAAATAATGTTGAAATTGAACAAGTTGAGATGACTAAACTGCTTGGAGTAACCCTAGATTGTAAACTGTCATGGTCAAAACATATTGATACAGTAGTAACTAAGATGGGGAGAAGTCTGTCCATAATAAAGTGATGCTCTGCCTTCATAACAACACTATCAAAAAGGCAGGTCCTACAGGCCCTAGTTTTGTCGCAACTTGACTACTGTTCAGTCGTGTGGTCAGGTGCCACAAAAAAGGAATTAGGAAAATTGAAATTGGCTCAGAACAGGGCAGCACGGCTAATAACATGCATGTCAATCTTCTGGCTCAAAGTGGAGGAGAGATTGACTTCATCACTGCTTGTATTTGAGCGGTATTGACATGTTGAATACACCGAGCTGTCTGTCTAAACTACTGGCACACAGCTCACACACCCATTCATACCCCACAAGACATGCCACAAGAGGTCTATTCACTGTCCCCAAGTCCAGAACAGACTATGGGAGGTGCACAGTACTACATAGAGCCATGACTACATGGAACTCTATTCCACATCAAGTAACTGATGCAAGCAGTAAAATTAGATTTAAAAACCAAATAAAAATACACCTTATGGAACAGCGGAACTGTGAAGCAACACAAACATAGACACATGCACACACACATGATAACATACACACACACAAATGGATTTAGTACTGTAGATATGGGGTAGTGGTGGAGTAGGGGCCTAAGGGCACACAGTGTGTTGTGAATGTTTTGAAAATTGTATAAATTGCCTTAATTTTGCTTGACCACAGGACCCCTTGGCAGCAGCTAATAAGGATCCATAATAAATACAAATAGGTTGTGTGTTTGTCATTGTGTGTCCTCGTCTAAAGGATGATAGGTTGGGTGTTTGTCTTTGTCATTACCATCTAAAGGATGGATAGCTTGTGTGTTTGTCATTGTCTGCCAAATAGTTTAGAAAGATGGAGTTGTATCAGTGCCTTCAGAAAGTATTCATACCCCTTGACTTATTCCACATTTTGTTGTTACAGCCTGAATTCAAAATGGATTAAGTAATGTTTTTTTCTCGCCCATCTGCACACAATACCCCATAATGACATCACAATACCCCATAATGACATCATAATACCCCATAATGACATCACAATACCCCATAATGACATCACAATACCCCATAATGACAGTGAAAACATGTTTTTAGACATTTTTGCAAATGTATTGAAAATTAAATGCAGATATTCATTGACATAAGTATTCACACCCCTTTGCTATGACATTCCAAATTGAGCTCAGGTGCATCCAATTTCCTTTGATCATCCTTGAGATGTCACTACAACTTCAATGGAGTCCACCTGTTTTCACCAGTTTGGACATGATTTAGAAATGAGCACACCTGTCTATATAAGGTCCCACAGTTGACAGTGCATGTAAGAGCAGGAACTATACCCTGAAGTCCAGGGAACTGTCCGTAGAGCTCCAAGATATATGCCTCATCACAATTCTATCTGTGGAAGGGTATAAAACAAGTTCTAGAGTGTTGAAAGTTTCCAAGAGCACCGTGGTCTCCATCATTGGGAAATTGAAAAATTATGGAACTACCCAGACTCTGACTAGAGCTGGTCGTCTGACCAAACTGAGCAGCCGGGCAAGAAAGACCTTGGTCTGGGAGGTAACCAAGAACCCAATGACCACTCTGACAGAACTACAGTGTTCCAACACTGAAATGGCTTCAGAACAAGAATGTGAAAGTCCTTGAGTGGCCCAGCAGAAGCCCAAACTTAAATCCCATTGAAAATCTGTGGAAAGACTTGAAGATTGCTGTTCTCCGGCGCTCCCCATCTAACTTAACAAAGCTTGAGAAAATCTGCAAGGAAAAATGGGAGAAAATCCCCAAATCCAGATGTGCAAAGCTGATCCAGACTTCCCCAAGACGACTCAAAGCTGATCCAGACATCCCCAAGACGACTCAAAGCTGATCCAGACATCCCCAAGACGACTCAAAGCTGATCCAGTCATCCCCAAGACGACTCAAAGCTGATCCAGACTTCCCCAAGACGACTCAAAGCTGATCCAGACTTCCCCAAGACGACTCAAAGCTGATCCAGACTTCCCCAAGACGACTCAAAGCTGATCCAGACATCCCCAAGACGACTCAAAGCTGATCCAGACATCCCCAAGACGACTCAAAGCTGATCCAGTCATCCCCAAGACGACTCAAAGCTGATCCAGACTTCCCCAAGACGACTCAAAGCTGATCCAGACTTCCCCAAGACGACTCAAAGCTGATCCAGACTTCCCCAAGATCCAGACTTCCCCAAGACGACTCAAAGCTGATCCAGACATCCCCAAGACAACTCAAAGCTGATCCAGTCATCCCCAAGACGACTCAAAGCTGATCCAGACTTCCCCAAGACGACTCAAAGCTGATCCAGACTTCCCCAAGATCCAGACTTCCCCAAGACGACTCAAAGCTGATCCAGACATCCCCAAGACGACTCAAAGCTGATCCAGACATCCCCAAGACGACTCAAAGCTGATCCAGTCATCCCCAAGACGACTCAAAGCTGATCCAGACTTCCCCAAGACGACTCAAAGCTGATCCAGACTTCCCCAAGATCCAGACTTCCCCAAGACGACTCAAAGCTGATCCAGACATCCCCAAGACAACTCAAAGCTGATCCAGTCATCCCCAAGACGACTCAAAGCTGATCCGGACTTCCCCAAGACGACTCAAAGCTGATCCGGACTTCCCCAAGACGACTCAAAGCTGATCCGGACTTCCCCAAGACGACTCAAAGCTGATCCGGACTTCCCCAAGACGACTCAAAGCTGATCCGGACTTCCCCAAGACGACTCAAAGCTGATCCAGACTTCCCCAAGACGACTCAAAGCTGATCCAGACATCCCCAAGACGACTCAAAGCTGATCCAGACATCCCCAAGACGACTCAAAGCTGATCCAGGAATAACCAAGACGACTCAAAGCTGATCCGGACTTCCCCAAGACGACTCAAAGCTGATCCAGGAATAACCAAGACGACTCAAAGCTGATCCGGACTTCCCCAAGACGACTCAAAGCTGTAATCCCCACTAAAGGTGCTTCTACAAAGTATTGACTCATGTGTGAATACTTAGTGCCTTCAGAAAGTATTCACACCCCTTGACTTTTTCCACATTTTGTTGTTCCAGCCTGAATTTAAAATGGATTACATTGAAAGTATGTGTCACTGGCCTTCACACAATACCCCATAATGTCAAAGTAGATTGTTTTTCATTCATTAAAAATTAAGATTAAATGTCTTGACTCAATAAGTAATCAACCCCTTTGTTATGGCAAGCCTAAATATGTACTGGAGTAACAATGTGCTTAACCAGTCCCATAATAAGTTGCATGGACTCTGTGTGCAATAATA
Organism: Salmo trutta; assembly: GCF_901001165.1. Lineage (NCBI taxonomy): Eukaryota > Metazoa > Chordata > Actinopteri > Salmoniformes > Salmonidae > Salmo > Salmo trutta. The sequence goes on along the minus strand of NW_021822769.1, from coordinate 52,841 downwards.
GTGTGTACCTCATCTCTGTACCCAACTCATACAATTATCTGTAAGGTCCCTTCAGTCGAGCAAAGAATTTCAAACACAGATTCAACCACAAAGACCAGGGAGGTTTTCCAATGCCTCACAAAGAAGAAGAGCACCTATTGGTAGATGGGTAAAAAAAAAAAAGACGTTAAATATCCCTTTCAGCATGGTGAAGTTATTAATTACACTATGGAGGGTGTCACTACAAAGATTCAGGCATCCCTCCTAACTCAGTTGCCGGAGAGGAAGGAAACTGCTCAGGGATTTCACCATGAGGCCAATGGTGACTTTAAAACAGTTAGAGTTTAATGGTTGTGATAGGAGAACTGAGGATGGATCAACATTGTATACTCTACAATATTAACCTAAATGAAAGAGTGAAAAGAAGGGAACCTGTACAAAATACATATTCTGAAACTGTTTGCAATAAGGCAAAAAATGAATACAAATTGTTATGTTTGGGACAAATCCAATACATTACTGAGTGCCACTCTTCATACTTTCAAGCATGGTGGATGCTGCATCATTTTATGGGTAAGCTTGTCATCGGCAAGGACTATAGAGGTTTTTTTGGGTGATAAAAATACACGGAATACAGCTAAGCACAGTCACAGTACTAGAGGAAAACCTGGTTCAGTCTGCTTTCCACCAGACACTGGGAGACGAATTCACCTTTCAGCAGGACAATAAACTAGAACACAAGGCCAAATGTACACTGGAGTTGCTTACCAAGAAGACATTGACTGTTCCTGACTCACACCCCTTCAGTCAGCTTGAAAAGCTATGGCAAGACTTGAAAATGGCTGCCTAGCAATGATCAGCAACCAACTTGGCAGAGCTTGAAGAATTTAGAGGTCTTATAGACTTACCCAGAAAGACTCACAGCTGTAATCACTGCCAAACGTGCTTCTACAAAGTATTGACTCAGGGGTGTGAGTCTTTCAATAAATTGACTTATTGACTTGTGTGTTTTGTATTTCAATAAATTAGCAAAACATTTGAAAACATGTTTTCACTTTGTCATTACAGGATATTGTGTGTAGATGTGTTAATCCATTTTGAATTCAGGCTGTAACACAACAACATGCAGAGGGGTATGAATACTTTCCGAAGGCGCTGTATATATTGTTCAAACAGTGATCTGGAACCAAGATGGAGGAGTTGTAAATATTGTTCAAACAGTGATCTCTACAACCAAGTCAAAGTGTAACAAGGAAGCCTACTGATGAAATGAGAATGAAGGTACCTTTTGTGTAAAACTTAAATCATTTCACTAAAGTAGGGGTTTTGTTCATCTGTTTTCTCTCTTCACCACTCTTCTCTTTGTCCTTCTCAGCTAAGCTTATTATTTACAAACAGCAGAATTATCTCTGGGTCGAGTCGTCCTCTTCTCCTTCTCTGCCTTTGTCCTGTGTGTCATGCTATGGGAACCAGGGCCTATTCACTTTAATGGTGCTGAATTGGGAGTCATTGAGGGTGAATCTCCATACTAATAACAGGCCCTTAGGCTACGACCCAAATGGAACCCAATTCCCTATATAGTGCACTACTTTAGACCAGAGCCCAGTCAAAGGTGATGCACTTCATTGGGAATAGGTTGCCATTTGGGCCATAGCCTTACTGCCCTGCTGAAGGCCTGACGATGGGCCCTGAGGCTCTGCCACTGTGTGTCAGGCAGGAAGCAATATCCAACGGGCTCTATACAACACAAAGACAACGGGAGAGAGAGAACAAGCGCCCCTCTTCCCGTCACTCTTTCTTTCCCTGTTTATATGCCCTGAGTACTGTCATGTTTCCAGGGGTAGTGGGTAATGTAGAAGGGGTAGATGTGACAGGAGACTAGGCCTCATCTATTACAGCCTGAAGGGGTTTGTGTTGAGTTCCCAAGACAGCACTGCTTTGACTGAAAATAAATGGCTGTGTATGTTCGTCCTGTATCATTTACGTATTTCACAATTGACTTAATTTTGTTCTTACTAGCTTTGACTTTGCTGATAGCTGCTTTACTGAAGAAAAATGTACTTACTGAGATGTGGTTGTCCCACCTAGCTATATTAAAGGGAATACACTAACTGTCGCTCTGGATAAGAGTGTCTGCTAAATGAACCAAATGTAAATGTACATTTGTGAATATACTGAAATTGGTGAAATAAGTCGATCACGTTTCAATTCTTGAGCTATGCCTGGTACAATGGAACCAATGCAACCACTATAGTTCAAAAAGCGCAAATTCCAGCAGTTCTATACTGACCCTGGTCTGTTCATTATGTAGGTTGGTATAGGTAGCAGCTCTATACTGACCCAGGTCTGTTCATTATGTAGGTTGGTATAGGTAGCAGCTCTATACTGACCCAGGTCTGTTTATTATGTAGGTTGGTATAGGTACCAGCTCTATACTGACCCTGGTCTGTTCATTATGTAGGTTGGTATAGGTAGCAGCTCTATACTGACCCAGGTATATTCATTCTGTAGGTTGGTATAGGTACCAGCTCTATATTGACCCAGGTCTGTTCATTATGTAGGTTGGTATAGGTAGCAGCTCTATACTGACCCAGGTCTGTTCATTATGTAGGTTGGTATAGGTAGCAGCTCTATATTGACCCAGGTCTGTTCATTATGTAGGTTGGTATAGGTAGCAGCTCTATACTGCCCAGGTCTGTTCATTATGTAGGTAGGTATAGGCAGCAGCTCTATACTGACCCAGGTCTGTTCATTATGTAGGTTGGTATAGGTAGCAGCTCTATACTGACCCAGGTCTGTTCATTATGTAGGTAGGTATAGGTAGCAGCTCTATACTGACCCAGGTCTGTTCATTATGTAGGTTAGTATAGGTAGCAGCTCTATACTGACCCAGGTCTGTTCATTCTGTAGGTTGGTATAGGTAACAGCTCTATACTGACCCAGGTCTATTCATTATGTAGGTTGGTATAGGTAGCAGCTCTATACTGACCCTGGTCTGTTCATTATGTAGGTTGGTATAGGTAGCAGCTCTAAACTGACCCAGGTCTGTTCATTATGTAGGTTGGTATAGGTACCAGCTCTATACTGACCCAGGTCTGTTCATTATGTAGGTAGGTATAGGTAGCAGCTCTATACTGACCCAGGTCTGTTCATTATGTAGGTTGGTCTAGGTAGCAGCTCTATATTGACCCAGGTCTGTTCATTATGTAGGTTGGTATAGGTAGCAGCTCTATACTGCCCAGGTCTGTTCATTATGTAGGTAGGTATAGGCAGCAGCTCTATACTGACCCAGGTCTGTTCATTATGTAGGTTGGTATAGGTAGCAGCTCTATACTGACCCAGGTCTGTTCATTATGTAGGTAGGTATAGGTAGCAGCTCTATACTGACCCAGGTCTGTTCATTATGTAGGTTGGTATAGGTAGCAGCTCTATACTGACCCAGGTCTGTTCATTATGTAGGTAGGTATAGGTAGCAGCTCTATACTGACCCAGGTCTGTTCATTATGTAGGTTGGTATAGGTAGCAGCTCTATACTGACCCAGGTCTGTTCATTATGTAGGTAGGTATAGGTAGCAGCTCTATACTGACCCTGGTCTGTTCATTATGTAGGTTGGTATAGGTAGCAGCTCTATACTGACCCAGGTCTGTTCATTATGTAGGTAGGTATAGGTAGCAGCTCTATACTGACCCAGGTCTGTTCATTATGTAGGTAGGTATAGGTAGCAGCTCTATACTGACCCAGGTCTGTTCATTATGTAGGTTGGTATAGGTAGCAGCTCTATACTGACCCAGGTCTGTTCATTATGTAGGTAGGTATAGGTAGCAGGTGTGATTGTCTGTCTGAATGGTTCCAGTGTAGGGTTGTTCTCTGATGTGGTGGTGATGTTGTTGGTCTCCTGCAGGCTGCAGAAGACGTGGTGTTCATAGGACCGGACACCCACGCCATCCATGCCATGGGCGACAAGATCGAGAGCAAGCTCCTTGCCAAGGCAGCCAATGTCAACGTCATCCCCGGGTTCGACGGGGTCGTCGAGGTGAGCTATACCGTCAACATGGTTGTCCTGGCAACAACTTTCTGCAAGCATATGATCATCCTGGCAACAAATCAAACTTGATCTGCATTTAACAATACCACTCAGATCTGGTTTTCTTCATTATCCCTCATTCTACACACAGGCATTTGTTTTCCTCCATCTCCTCTACCCCCTCTCTCCTTCCTTCACTCTATCTCCATCTCTCTTCTCATCTCTCTCTCTCCTCTACCCCCTCTCTTTCCCTCACTCTATCTCCATCTCTCTTCTCCCCATCTCTCTTCTCCCCATTTCTCTCTCCTCTACCCCCTCTCTCCTCAGCCTTTTGCCTTTCTCTGTCTATCTCTCTCAATCTTCCCTTCTTTCTCTCCTTTCCCCCCCTCTCCTCCTGCTCTTCCACTCTCCTCTCCCCCCCTTTCCCCCCCCCCCTCTTCTCTCCTCCTGCTCTTCTTCTCTCCTCTCCCATCTCTCTCTTCTCCCCCCTCTCTCTCCTCAGCCTCTTGCCTTTCTCTGTCTCTCTCTCTGTCTCGCTCACTCAATCTTCCCTTCTTTCTCCCCTCTCTCTCCTCTCCTGCTCTTCTCCTCTCCTCTGTATACAGTGATGGTCCTAATAGAGCTGTGTGGGCCATGTTTAACACTTCGCCTGCTGATGGCTAGTAGATAAATAGATAAAGATGGTTGTTGTCACGTAGCTGTCACAGGCCAGGGGGGCAACAACACCTCTGATGGGGTGATCTCTTCTACCTATGCTGCCCCTGGGCATGATTGATGGGGTAGACAGACAGACCGGCAGGGAGACAGACAGGCAGGCAGGCAGAGAGACAGGCAGGCAGGCAGGCAGGGAGACAGGCAGACAGACAGGCAGGCAGGGAGACACAGACAGGCAGGCAGGCAGGGAGACAGGGAGACAGGCAGACAGACAGGCAGGCAGGGAGACACAGACAGACAGGCAGGCAGACAGACAGGCAGGCAGGGAGGCAGACAGGGAGGCAGACAGGCAGGCAGGGAGGCAGACAGGCAGGGAGGCAGGCAGGGAGACAGACAGGCAGGCAGGGAGACAGGCAGGCAGGGAGACAGGCAGGCAGGGAGACAGGCAGGCAGGGAGACAGGCAGGCAGGGAGACACAGACAGGCAGGCAGGGAGACAGGCAGGGAGACAGGCAGGGAGACAGGCAGGGAGACAGGCAGGGAGACAGGCAGGGAGACAGGCAGGCGCACGCAGGCAGGCAGGCAGACGCAGACAGGCGGGGAGACGCAGAGAAACAAAGGGATGGTTAAGGAGATGAGGGAAATCCCTCCCTCTGCTGGTGGTTGGTGGAACTTACAACTCTGTCTCCTGTCTCAGAACGTGGAGGACGCTGTGAAGATTGCAGGAGAGATCGGTAAGTGAATCAAAATTCCATTCATTAATTAAAAAAAGATTTGCCTGGCCTCCATGCAGAATTTTCATATTGTGTTGTTGACCAGGCTACCCGGTCATATTGTGTTGTTGATCAGGCTACCCGGTCATATTGTGTTGTTGATCAGGCTACCCGGTCATATTGTGTTGTTGATCAGGCTACCCGGGTCATATTGTGTTGTTGATCAGGCTACCCGGTGATGATCAAGGCCTCAGCAGGAGGAGGGGGGAAAGGCATGAGGATCGCCTGGAACGATGATGAGACCAGGTGAGATTTGTTATTGCTGTAATAAATGCAATTAAAATATAATAAAAGCATTTTAATTATACAATTATTTATATGTCTCTACGCTGTGTAGTAAATGGCAATAAGATATTTATAGACTTAATTAAGATATTTAATGAGACTTATAAACCATTTCCCTTCTGTCTTTCCCAGGGAAGGTTTTCGTTTGTCCTCACAGGAGGCTGCATCTAGTTTCGGAGACGACCGTCTGCTGATAGAGAAGTTTGTAGACAACCCCAGACACATTGAGATCCAGGTCCTGGCTGATAAGCATGGTAATGCTCTGTGGCTGAACGAGAGGGAGTGTTCTATCCAGAGGAGGAACCAGAAGGTGGTGGAGGAGGCTCCAAGGTCAGGGGTCAATGTTTTCACCTTAAACTTATCCATTGGTGTATGTCCCGAGTGGGCTCCCGAGTGGGCTCCCGAGTGGCGCAGCGCTTTAAGGCACTGCATCTCAGTGTAAGAGGCATCACTGCAGTCCCTGGTTCAAATCCAGGCTGCGTTACATCCGGCCGTGATTGGGAGGCCCATAGGGTGGCGCATAATTGGCCCAGCATCGTCCGGGTTTGGCCGGTGTAGGCCGTCATTGTAAATAAGGGTTAGGGTTTGTTCTCAACTGACTTGCCTAGTTAAATAAAGGTTACATTTAAAAAAAGAAATGTCTTGGGCTCTAAGTTTTGTGTTTTCTGTCCTCTCTGCAGTACATTCCTGGACCCAGAGACACGTCGTGCGATGGGGGAGCAGGCAGTACAGCTGGCTAAAGCAGTCCAGTACTCCTCTGCCGGGACCGTAGAGTTCTTGGTGGATTCCAACAAGAACTTCTACTTCCTGGAGATGAACACTCGCCTTCAGGTGGGGCGATGGGAAGAAAGCTGTAGTTTTGTCTTTGTGTGTGTTTTTCTGTACATGACAGTCAGACACTTGCCAAGTGACTTCCTGTAACCAACCCAGTCCTCCCTTCTGAGTGGTTGACTGACCGCTGACCTTTGCCCCGTTCAGGTGGAGCACCCAATCACAGAGTGTATCACTGGTCTGGACCTGGTGCAGCAGATGATCCGGGTGGCCAAGGGTTTCCCTCTGCTACACAAACAGGAAGACATCCCCATCAACGGCTGGGCTATAGAGAGCAGAGTCTATGCTGAGGTGGGCACACTGAACACTTGTTCTGCTTTGTACCTTAAAGTGAATAAGGTGAACCATGGCCCTTCTGCTGGCTAGTGAATGTGTCACTTCTCTCTACAAAACTGTTTCTGGGTCCCCACTGTCTTCTGGACACTTCCTGTGTGTTATAGAGGTTATTGGGCAGTTATAACCAGTTATAAAGCATAGGTGATATTTGTCCTTCTCCAGGACCCCTACAAGTCCTTTGGTCTGCCCTCCATTGGACGCCTGTCACAGTACCAGGAACCCATCAACCTCCCAAAAGTGAGTCACATGCACACTTTGTTCTGAGTTAACCTCTCTGTTATTTCTGCTGAAGACGTGATGTGTGTTAACCTCTCTGTTATTTCTGCTGAAGACGTGATGTGTGTTGACCTCTCTGTTATTTCTGCTGAAGACGTGATGTGTGTTGACCTCTCTGTTATTTCTGCTGAAGACGTGATGTGTGTTGACCTCTCTGTTATTTCTGCTGAAGACGTGATGTGTGTTGACCTCTCTGTTATTTCTGCTGAAGACGTGATGTGTGTTGACCTCTCTGTTATTTCTGCTGAAGACGTGATGTGTGTTGACCTCTCTGTTATTTCTGCTGAAGACGTGATGTGTGTTGACCTCTCTGTTATTTCTGCTGAAGACGTGATGTGTGTTAACCTCTCTGTTATTTCTGCTGAAGACGTGATGCGTGTTGACCTTTCTGAACCTGACAGGATATTTCCATGGAACACTGCTGCTGTTCTAGTCAGGCCTCAGATCTAGAGCATCAGAATGCCTGTTGTTATGACTACTAATTATAGTGTCATATTTATATCTTCCTGTCCTCCCCCTGATGTCAAAACGATTTACCTTTGAAATGGTTTTAATTGTTATTGATAGGTTATTTTTTCATCATAAGTAAACATTAAACAACATGGAAATACATACTACATGTCCTATTTCTATCTTCCTGGAAGACCTGAGTCATACTGATGTAGTCTTACTGACAAGTAGTCTTATTGACATGTAGTCTTACTGACACGTAGTCTTATTGACACGTAGTCTTATTGACACGTAGTCTTATTGACACGTAGTCTTATTGACATGTAGTCTTATTGACATGTAGTCATACTGACATGTATTCATTCTGACATGTAGTCATTCTGACATGTATTCATACTGACATGCATTCATACTGACATGTAGTCTCCTCTGTCAGGTGACAGTGTATTCATACTGACATGTATTCATACTGACATGTAGTCTTACTGACATGTAGTCATACTGACATGTAGTCATACTGACATGTATTCATACTGACATGTAGTCTTATTGACATGTAGTCATACTGACATGTATTCATACTGACATGTAGTCTTATTGACATGTAGTCATACTGACATGTAGTCATACTGATATGTATTCATACTGACATGTAGTCTTATTGACATGTAGTCATACTGACACGTAGTCATACTGACACGTAGTCATTCTGACATGTATTCATACTGACATGTATTCATACTGACATGTAGTCATACTGACACGTAGTCATACTGACATGTAGTCTTATTGACATGTAGTCACACTGACATGTTGTTTTCTCTCTGTCAGGTGACAGTGTATTCATACTGACATGTAGTCATACTGACATGTATTCATACTGACACGTAGTCATACTGACATGTATTCATTCTGACATGTAGTCATTCTGACATGTATTCATACTGACACGTAGTCATACTGACATGTATTCATTCTGACATGTAGTCATTCTGACATGTATTCATACTGACATGCATTCATACTGACATGTAGTCTCCTCTGTCAGGTGACAGTGTATTCATACTGACATGTATTCATACTGACATGTATTCATACTGACATGTAGTCATACTGACATGTTGATTTGCTTTTGAAATGGTTTTAATTGTTATTGATAGGTTATTAAACATTAAACAAAATGGAAATACATACTACATGTCCTATTTCTATCTTCCTGGAAGACCTGAGTCATACTGATGTAGTCTTACTGACATGTAGTCATACTGACATGTAGTCTTATTGACATGTAGTCATACTGACATGTAGTCTTACTGACATGTAGTCTTACTGACATGTAGTCATACTGACATGTAGTCTTACTGACATGTATTCGTAGTGACATGTAGTCTTACTGACATGTAGTCTTACTGACATGTATTCATAGTGACGTAGTCTTACTGACATGTAGTCTTATTGACATGTAGTCATACTGACATGTAGTCTTATTGACATGTAGTCATTCTGACATGTAGTCTTACTGACATGTAGTTATACTGACATGCAGTCTTATTGACATGTAGTCATTCTGACATGTAGTCTTACTGACATGTAGTCTTATTGACATGTAGTCTTACTGACATGTAGTCAATCTGACATGTAGTCTTTCTGACATGTAGTCTTATTGACATGTAGTCTTATTGACATGTAGTCTTATTGACATGTAGTGTTATTGACATGTAGTCTTATTGACATGTAGTCATACTGAAATGTAGTCTTATTGACATGTAGTCTTACTGACATGTAGTCTTATTGACATGTAGTCATTCTGACATGTAGTCTTACTGAAATGTAGTCATTTTGACATGTAGTCATACTGACATGTAGTCATACTGACATGTAGTCATACTGACATGTAGTCTTATTGACATGTATTCTTATTGACATGTAGTCATACTGAAATGTAGTCATTTTGACATGTAGTCATACTGACATGTAGTCATACTGACATGTAGTGTTACTGACATGTAGTCTTACTGACATGTAGTCTTACTGACATGTATTCATACTGACATGTAGTCTTACTGACATGTAGTCATACTGACATGTAGTCTTACTGACATGTTGTTTTCTCTCTGTCAGGTGACAGTGTAGTCTTACTGACATGTATTCATACTGACATGTAGTCATTTTGACATGTAGTCATACTGACATGTAGTCATACTGGCATGTAGTCATACTGACATGTATTCATACTGACATGTAGTCATTTTGACATGTAGTCATACTGACATGTAGTCATACTGACATGTAGTCATACTGACATGTAGTCTTACTGACATGTAGTCTTACTGACATGTAGTCATACTGACATGTAGTCATACTGACATGTAGTCTTACTGACATGTTGTTTTCTCTCTGTCAGGTGACAGTGTAGTCTTACTGACATGTAGTCATACTGACATGTAGTCTTACTGACATGTAGTCATACTGACATGTAGTCTTACTGACATGTTGTTTTCTCTCTGTCAGGTGACAGTGTAGTCTTACTGACATGTAGTCTTACTGACATGTAGTCTTACTGACATGTAGTCTTACTGACATGTAGTCTTACTGACATGTATTCATACTGACATGTAGTCATACTGACATGTAGTCATACTGACATGTAGTCATACTGACATGTATTCATACTGACATGTAGTCATACTGACATGTAGTCTCCTCTGTCAGGTGCGTGTGGACAGTGGCATCCAAGAAGGAAGTGACATCAGTATCTACTATGACCCAATGATCTCCAAGGTTAGTTGCTGTGTTCTCCCTCAAACTGCCCAACACAATCACATTGCCCTTTCCAATATGTTTTACTGATCTATAATGTGAATGTCCCTCTGTGCTCGCCGTAGCTGGTGACCTATGGCGCCACGCGCGCTGAAGCCCTGCAGAGGATGGAGGACGCTCTGGATAACTACGTCATCAGAGGTAAGACACACACACACACACTGTTGGGTGTTATATCTTTCTGGAAGCATCTTCAGTACCTCAAGCCTCTGACATTTTCTGTATAGCTACACACATGTAGAGGTTCTGATCTCTACCTGTCTCTGACTGTTGTTCCTGTGTGTGTGACTGTCCAGGTGTCTGATCTCTACCTGTCTCTGACTGTTGTTCCTGTGTGTGTGACTGTCCAGGTGTCTGATCTCTACCTGTCTCTGACTGTTGTTCCTGTGTGTGTGACTGTCCAGGTGTGACCCACAACATCCCCCTGCTCAGAGAGATCATCACACACCCTCGCTTCATCTCTGGTGACATCACCACTAACTTCCTGCCAGAGGAATACCCAGAGGGGTTCAAAGGTCACCAGCTGACCTCCGAGGGTCGCAGGGAGCTCGTCGCCACCGCAGCCGCTCTCTACGTCTCGGCACAGCTCCGCTCCCAGAGGTTCCTGGGTAATCTCAGGTAAATTAAATCAATTAAAATAACTGTGGGAAATTCTTGTATGACTTAGATCACTTAGATAAAGCACCATCTTGGTCAGGTTGATATTGTAAAAGATGTGTTCTCAATGACTTACCTGGTTAAATCAAACAGAGAGGAGGTAAAAACACCAAGAGGTTCTAGTTGACATCAGAAAGAGCTAGAGCTCTCATTGTTCCCCATGTGTTAATTATTGTGCTGTTTCACTGTATCTGAATGTCCATTGTCTGTTTTTACCGAGTTTATTATTGTGTTGTGTGTTTAAACCAGTGTTTTACATGTTCCATTGCTTGTAGCACCGGCTCAGTTCTGCAATATGTCACCAGTTAACAGATCTGTATCCTAGCGTGGTGTAGCAGTCTGCTGGTCAAACTGTTAGACTTGATTCTCTCTGTCAGCTCTGCCATCTGTCTCAACATCTGGCCACATTTTCTTCTTTCTTGTTCGGATCGTTTCCTTTCGTTGTTCATGAACCGCCGGGGGTCGGTCTTTGTAGTTGCAGTCAGTGGTAGATCCCTCCCTCCCTCCCCCTCAGCCCTCCCTCCCTCCCCCTCAGCCCTCCCTCCCTCCCCCTCATCCCTCCCTCCCTCCCCCTCATCCCTCCCTCCCTCCCCCTCAGCCCTCCCTCCCTCCCCCTCATCCCTCCCTCCCTCCCCCTCAGCCCTCCCTCCCTCCCACTCCTTTCTTCCCTCTCACTCCTCCTCTCTCCTCCCTCACCCCTCCTGTCTCCTCTCTGCCTCTCTCCCTCCCTCCCCCTCAGCCCTCCCTCCCCCTTTCTTCCCTCCCCCTCCTCTCTCCTCTCACTCCTCCTCTCCTCCCTCACCCCTCCTCTCTCCTCTCACTCCTCCTCTCTCCTCCCTCCCCCCTCCTCTCTCCTCCCTCACCCCTCCTGTCTCCTCTCTGCCTCTCTCCCTCCCTCCCCCTCAGCCCTCCCTCCCCCTTTCTTCCCTCCCCCTCCTCTCACTCCTCCTCCCTCCCCCCTCCTCTCTCCTCTCACTCCTCCTCTCTCCCCCCTCCCCCCTCCTCTCTCTCAGAGCAGGGATAAACCTGACAGATCCTTCTACAGTGGACTATTCCAGAGAGCATGATCATTAAAGCCTCAACACTATAGTTAGCCATCAACATCTCTTGAATTTCTGGTTCCAAAGCTAAATGTATGTGTTGGTGCTGTTGATTATGTTCATCTATACCATGCTCATTTCAAGTGTCTTTCTTAATAAAAGTTGTGTTAGGAAGGTTGGCTGAGAGGTAACAGACCAGCAGACTGGTCTCTGGTGTAGGGAGAGAGAGGGAGTAGCTGTCCGTTAGTGGAAGAGCTGACTGGTCTCTGGTGTAGGGAGAGAGAGGGAGTAGCTGTCCGTTAGTGGAAGAGCTGACTGGTCTCTGGTGTAGGGAGAGAGAGGGAGTAGCTGTCCGTTAGTGGAAGAGCTGACTGTTTATTCAGCTTCCTCTCTGAGACTGATGCTAATGGGAAAGGGGTGTGTGTGTGTGTGTGTGTGTGTGTGTGTGTGTGTGTGTGTGTGTGTGTGTGTGTGTGTGTTTCAGGGTGTCCACCACCCCCCAGGAGAGGAGGCAGTGGGAGCTGTGTGTGGAGTTGGAGAAGGGAAGCCACGCGGTCGCTGTGTCACGCTCTGGATCCACGTTCACTGTGAGTTACACACACACACACACACAGTGGGGTCCGAAATTATTCACACCCTTGATAAAGATGAGCAAAAAACTGTATAAGGTAAATCATTTAAATACTGAGATCTATTTTATGCAACAAAAAGTGGAAATTATTATTTTGTTATTTTGTTTAACAAGTTATGTTTGTTTCTCTCAAAGGTAGGGATCAAAATGATTTTTAATACCTTGTTTTTAATACCTTTCAATACTTCACCTTGCAAGGATAAGGGCACTGAGCCTTTCTCTAAAATGTTTTGTGAGTTGGTCAACACATTGGGATCTTGGACCATTTCTCCACACAGAATCCTTCCAGGTCTTTGATATCCTTCGTCTGGGCTTATCAACTGCCCTCTTCAACTCAAACCACAGGTTTTCAACGGGTGTAGGGTCCGGAGACTGAGATTGCCATTTCAGAATGTTGATTTTTGTGGCCAGTTAACAATGTCTTTGTGGACTTTGGTGTGTGCTTGGGGTGATTGTCTTTGCTGGAAGAGGCGACCAGGTCTTTGGCTGAAAGGTCCTGCTATGATGCCGTTGACCTAAACAAGGGCCTCAGGACCAGTGGAATTAAAATAGCCCCATAACATCAACGATCCACCACCATGTTGTAGAGTAGGGAGGGGGTTCTTTCTGCTCATACATTCTCCTTTAGACTCCAAACCCACCGCTGGTGTGCCTGGACCAAGAGCTGTGTTTTCCTGTCATCCAACAGATGTAAACACCTGGAGTTTGGATTGGAAACGGTGCTTTGGTCAGATGACATGACCATAAAGCTCTTTTCCACGCACACCACTGGTGGGTTTGGTGTCGATATGAGAATTCAGAAGCAGAAAATAATCTGTCTCCGGACCCTACACCCGTTGAAAACCTGTGGTTTGAGTTGAAGAGGGTAGTTGATAAGCCCCGACGAAGGATATCAAAGATCTGGAAGGATTCTGTGTGGAGAAATGGTCCAAGATCCCTCCCAATGTGTTCTCCTAAAACATTTTAGAGAAAGGCTCATTACTGTTATCCTCGCAGGGTGAACTATTGATAAGAGGTGTCAATAATCTTGACCCCTAGTTTTTGAGATTTAAAAAAATAAATAACTTGTTAATAAAAACCTTTGGTATAAAATAATATACTTTTCCCATTTATTTGAGCATACAATATAGCTCAGTATTTGAGTTATTTGTTTTATACAGTCAGTTTTGCTTATCCTTTATCAATGGTGTCCTATCATTTGGGACCCCACCATATATCCCTGTGGTTTGGTAAAGTGAACGAAGGCAGTAGGCCCTTCTCTCTGTGAGGGGGCTTGAATGGAGCTGAGGTCCAGGTGGTGGGGGGGAGGAGGGCTTGTCCTGGCCGACAGACATCACTCGGTGGCTGGGTGTTTAGACACCTGCAGTCCCTGGTCTGGTGGGCTGTTTTCCTTGAACCATGATAACATATGCTCCTAATCAGCCTCTCCTGGTCACCCAGAACCACTGAACCACACATCAAACTAGGGGCCAGTACCCCCCAGGAGAGGAACGACTGGTGCTGGGTACTGTGTCCTTTCCCTGGTCCTCTCCTGTCTAGTAGTGGATACTGGGTCTTTCCCTGGTCCTCTAGTAGTAGATACTGGGTATTTCCCTGGTCCTCTAGTAGTGGATACTGGGTCTTTCCCTGGTCCTCTCCTCTAGTAGTCGATACTGGGTATTTCCCTGGTCCTCTAATAGTGGATACTGGGTATTTCCCTGGTCCTCTAGTAGTGGATACTGGGTCTTTCCCTGGTCCTCTCCTCTAGTAGTGGATACTGGGTATTTCCCTGGTCCTCTCCTCTAGTAGTGGATACTGGGTCTTTCCCTGGTCCTCTAGTAGTGGATACTGGGTCTTTCCCTGGTCCTCTCCTCTAGTAGTGGATACTGGGTCTTTCCCTGGTCCTCTAGTAGTGGATACTGGGTCTTTCCCTGGTCCTCTCCTCTAGTAGTGGATACTGGGTCTTTCCCTGGTCCTCTCCTCTAGTAGTGGATACTGGGTATTTCCCTGGTCCTCTAGTAGTGGATACTGGGTATTTCCCTGGTCCTCTAGTAGTGGATACTGGGTATTTCCCTGGTCCTCTAGTAGTGGATACTGGGTCTTTCCCTGGTCCTCTAGTAGTGGATACTGGGTCTTTCCCTGGTCCTCTAGTAGTGGATACTGGGTCTTTCCCTGGTCCTCTAGTAGTAGATACTGGGTATTTCCCTGGTCCTCTAGTAGTAGATACTGGGTCTTTCCCTGGTCCTCTCCTCTAGTAGTGGATACTGGGTCTTTCCCTGGTCCTCTCCTCTAGTAGTGGATACTGGGTCTTTCCCTGGTCCTCTAGTAGTGGATACTGGGTATTTCCCTGGTCCTCTAGTAGTGGGTACTGGGTCTTTCCCTGGTCCTCTAGTAGTGGATACTGGGTATTTCCCTGGTCCTCTAGTAGTGGATACTGGGTATTTCCCTGGTCCTCTCCTCTAGTAGTGGATAATGGGTATTTCCCTGGTCCTCTAGTAGTGGATACTGGGTCTTTCCCTGGTCCTCTAGTAGTGGATACTGGGTCTTTCCCTGGTCCTCTCCTCTAGTAGTGGATACTGGGTCTTTCCCTGGTCCTCTCCTCTAGTAGTGGGTATTTCCCTGGTCCTCTAGTAGTGGATACTGGGTATTTCCCTGGTCCTCTTCTCTAGTAGTGGATACTGGGTCTTTCCCTGGTCCTCTCCTCTAGTAGTGGGTATTTCCCTGGTCCTCTAGTAGTGGATACTGGGTATTTCCCTGGTCCTCTAGTAGTGGATACTGGGTTTTTCCCTGGTCCTCTCCTCTAGTAGTGGATACTGGGTCTTTCCCTGGTCCTCTAGTAGTGGATACTGGGTATTTCCCTGGTCCTCTAGTAGTGGATACTGGGTCTTTCCCTGGTCCTCTAGTAGTGGATACTGGGTATTTCCCTGGTCCTCTCCTCTAGTAGTGGACACTGGGTATTTCCCTGGTCCTCTAGTAGTGGATACTGGGTCTTTCCCTGGTCCTCTCCTCTAGTAGTGGATACTGGGTCTTTCCCTGGTCCTCTCCTCTAGTAGTGGATACTGGGTCTTTCCCTGGTCCTCTAGTAGTGGATACTGGGTATTTCCCTGGTCCTCTAGTAGTGGGTACTGGGTCTTTCCCTGGTCCTCTAGTAGTGGATACTGGGTATTTCCCTGGTCCTCTAGTAGTGGATACTGGGTATTTCCCTGGTCCTCTCCTCTAGTAGTGGATAATGGGTATTTCCCTGGTCCTCTAGTAGTGGATACTGGGTCTTTCCCTGGTCCTCTAGTAGTGGATACTGGGTCTTTCCCTGGTCCTCTCCTCTAGTAGTGGATACTGGGTCTTTCCCTGGTCCTCTCCTCTAGTAGTGGGTATTTCCCTGGTCCTCTAGTAGTGGATACTGGGTATTTCCCTGGTCCTCTTCTCTAGTAGTGGATACTGGGTCTTTCCCTGGTCCTCTCCTCTAGTAGTGGGTATTTCCCTGGTCCTCTAGTAGTGGATACTGGGTATTTCCCTGGTCCTCTAGTAGTGGATACTGGGTTTTTCCCTGGTCCTCTCCTCTAGTAGTGGATACTGGGTCTTTCCCTGGTCCTCTAGTAGTGGATACTGGGTATTTCCCTGGTCCTCTAGTAGTGGATACTGGGTCTTTCCCTGGTCCTCTAGTAGTGGATACTGGGTATTTCCCTGGTCCTCTCCTCTAGTAGTGGACACTGGGTATTTCCCTGGTCCTCTAGTAGTGGATACTGGGTCTTTCCCTGGTCCTCTCCTCTAATAGTGGATACTGGGTATTTCCCTGGTCCTCTAGTAGTGGATACTGGGTATTTCCCTGGTCCTCTCCTCTAGTAGTGGATACTGGGTCTTTCCCTGGTCCTCTAGTAGTGGATACTGGGTCTTTCCCTGGTCCTCTCCTCTAGTAGTGGATACTGGGTCTTTCCCTGGTCCTCTAGTAGTGGATACTGGGCATTTCCCTGGTCCTCTAGTAGTGGATACTGGGTATTTCCCTGGTCCTCTAGTAGTGGATACTGGGTCTTTCCCTGGTCCTCTCGTAGTGGATACTGGGTCTTTCCCTGGTCCTCTCCTCTAGTAGTGGATACTGGGTCTTTCCCTGGTCCTCTCCTCTAGTAGTGGGTATTTCCCTGGTCCTCTAGTAGTGGATACTGGGTATTTCCCTGGTCCTCTAGTAGTGGATACTGGGTATTTCCCTGGTCCTCTCCTCTAGTAGTGGATACTGGGTCTTTCCCTGGTCCTCTAGTAGTGGATACTGGGTCTTTCCCTGGTCCTCTCCTCTAGTAGTGGATACTGGGTATTTCCCTGGTCCTCTAGTAGTGGATACTGGGTCTTTCCCTGGTCCTCTCCTCTAGTAGTGGATACTGGATATTTCCCTGGTCCTCTAGTAGTGGATACTGGGTATTTCCCTGGTCCTCTCCTCTAGTAGTGGATACTGGGTCTTTCCCTGGTCCTCTAGTAGTGGATACTGGGTCTTTCCCTGGTCCTCTCCTCTAGTAGTGGATACTGGTAATTTCCCTGGTCCTCTAGTAGTGGATACTGGGTATTTCCCTGGTCCTCTCCTCTAGTAGTGGATACTGGGTCTTTCCCTGGTCCTCTAGTAGTGGATACTGGGTCTTTCCCTGGTCCTCTCCTCTAGTAGTGGATACTGGGTATTTCCCTGGTCCTCTAGTAGTGGATACTGGGTCTTTCCCTGGTCCTCTAGTAGTGGATACTGGGTCTTTCCCTGGTCCTCTCCTCTAGTAGTGGATACTGGATATTTCCCTGGTCCTCTAGTAGTGGATACTGGGCATTTCCCTGGTCCTCTAGTAGTGGATACTGGGTATTTCCCTGGTCCTCTAGTAGTGGATACTGGGTATTTCCCTGGTCCTCTAGTAGTGGATACTGGGTCTTTCCTCTGCCCAACAGTACTATCTTTGATGCTGTTATTTTCCCAAGTGGTTCAACATAGCTGCTCCTCCTGCTGTCAGGCTGCAGGCTGTCTCCTCCTGCATATCAAACTGCCATCTCTCCACATGGGAAGCAAATGGCTTGTATCAGAATAATAAGTAGAGTGTAGTAATGGCTGTTCCTCTGATCCCCCTGGCAGGTGGAGGTGGATGGAGTTAAGGTGGAGGTTAGTGGAGAGTGGAACCTGGCCTCAGCCCTGCTGCCTGTCACCATCAACAGAACCCCCAGGGTTCTACAGTGTCTGTCTAGAGATGCAGGAGGAGACATCACTCTACAGTACCTGGGCACACAGGTGAGTCACCTCTCCTTCATTCTGGTGAATGTATGAGTTGTGTGTCTTAGTGGTCGTGTGTATGTTTTCCTGTATGTACACACATTTAGTAACGTTCCTCTTATCTGTCGGGCCAAGTCGGTGTCAGTTCCCCGCCTACACATCCCCATCCAGCCTAGTCCCAGACCCCCAATACCCCCCAGACCCCCACACTACACAGAATGTCAGGAAGAGAAGACCATCCGTTATGTATCAGAGGCTTTGAAGGGAGCCAGCTAATAACAGCTCTGTGCTGCTCACACCCTGGGGGGCTTTGAACGCAGGCTCCACAGGAACTTGTCACGGGGCGACATCACTTCCCTTTCCTCCTTTAGGGTCCTGGGGCTGGGCCGTGGGGGTCTGATAGGTCATGGGGGGTTGGGAGGAGGTTGATGAGTGGCTCAGTAAGTACCTCTGTCCTGTCCCCTACTGCGTCAGCTGGAGGACTCTGTCTTTGTGTTGGAGAGTAGGAGACACCCTGCTGAGCTGCTTCCAGGCTTCCTCCTGAGGACATGGAAGACCACTGTATCCCTTAGCTCTCACTCATCCTGGGTATGTTCTAGTCTAGCTCATCCTGGGTATGTTCTAGTCTAGCTCATCCTGGGTATGTTCTAGTCTAGCTCATCCTGGGTATGTTCTAGTCTAGCTCATCCTGGGTATGTTCTAGTCTAGCTCATCCTGGGTATGTTCTAGTCTAGCCCATCCTGGGTATGTTCTAGTCTAGCTCATCCTGGGTATGTTCTAGTCTAGCTCATCCTGGGTATGTTCTAGTCTAGCTCATCCTGGGTATGTTCTAGTCTAGCTCATCCTGGGTATGTTCTAGTCTAGCTCATCCTGGGTATGTTCTAGTCTAGCTCATCCTGGGTATGTTTTTGTCAGCTGGTTACAGAACAACACCTAGTTAACAGGCTGGAGTTGAATAGACCTTTAGTACAGCTGGTTACAGAACAACACCTAGTTAACAGGTTGGAGTTGAATAGACCTTTAGTACAGCTGGTTACAGAACAACACCTAGTTAACAGGCTGGAGTTGAATAGACCTTTAGTACAGCTGGTTACAGAACAACACCTAGTTAACAGGCTGGAGTTGAATAGACCTTTAGTACAGCTGGTTACAGAACAACACCTAGTTAACAGGTTGGAGTTGAATAGACCTTTAGTACAGCTGGTTACAGAACAACACCTAGTTAACAGGCTGGAGTTGAACAGACCTTTAGTACAGCTGGTTACAGAACAACACCTAGTTAACAGGCTGTAGTTGAACAGACCTTTAGTACAGCTGGTTACAGAACAACACCTAGTTAACAGGCTGTAGTTGAATAGACCTTTAGTACAGCTGGTTACAGAACAACACCTAGTTAACAGGCTGGAGTTGAATAGACCTTTAGTACAGCTGGTTACAGAACAACACCTAGTTAACAGGCTGGAGTTGAATAGACCTTTAGTACAGCTGGTTACAGAACAACACCTAGTTAACAGGCTGGAGTTGAATAGACCTTTAGTACAGCTGGTTACAGAACAACACCTAGTTAACAGGCTGGAGTTGAATAGACCTTTAGTACAGCTGGTTACAGAACAACACCTAGTTAACAGGCTGGAGTTGAATAGACCTTTAGTACAGCTGGTTACAGAACAACACCTAGTTAACAGGCTGGAGTTGAATAGACCTTTAGTACAGCTGGTTACAGAACAACACCTAGTTAACAGGCTGGAGTTGAATAGACCTTTAGTACAGCTGGTTACAGAACAACACCTAGTTAACAGGCTGGAGTTGAATAGACCTTTAGGACAGCTGGTTACAGAACAACATCTAGTTAACAGGCTGTAGTTGAATAGACCTTTAGTACAGCTGGTTACAGAACAACACCTAGTTAACAGGCTGGAGTTGAATAGACCTTTAGTACAGCTGGTTACAGAACAACACCTAGTTAACAGGCTGGAGTTGAATAGACCTTTAGTACAGCTGGTTACAGAACAACACCTAGTTAACAGGTTGGAGTTGAATAGACCTTTAGTACAGCTGGTTACAGAACAACACCTAGTTAACAGGCTGGAGTTGAATAGACCTTTAGGACAGCTGGTTACAGAACAACACCTAGTTAACAGGCTGGAGTTGAATAGACCTTTAGTACAGCTGGTTACAGAACAACACCTAGTTAACAGGCTGGAGTTGAATAGACCTTTAGTACAGCTGGTTACAGAACAACACCTAGTTAACAGGCTGGAGTTGAATAGACCTTTAGTACAGCTGGTTACAGAACAACACCTAGTTAACAGGCTGGAGTTGAATAGACCTTTAGTACAGCTGGTTACAGAACAACACCTAGTTAACAGGCTGGAGTTGAATAGACCTTTAGTACAGCAGGTTACAGAACAACACCTAGTTAACAGGCTGGAGTTGAATAGACCTTTAGTACAGCTGGTTACAGAACAACACCTAGTTAACCTGGTTGGTTGACCTGTATCTGAACTGGGGTGACAGTCAGCAGGGCCAATATGAGGGCTGTTAGTTACTGTTGTTTCCTGGGAAGAAATCCTGTGGAAGCCTGCATTTCCCCAGGCCATCCCAACGCTCCCATTCCCCACACTCCTGACGCTCCGGATTACAGCCCTGATTTACGAGTCCAGCTTGGTTTCCCTCCCCGCTCCTGGTTTTCCTACAAGGGATTGTCGGCCTTGGGAATCAATGACTGTTTGTTTGGGGTAACCTATGGGGGTTTCCTATGGGGGTATCCTATGGGGGTATCCTATGGGGTTATCCTATGGGGGTATCCTATGGGGCTATCCTATGGGGCTATCCTATGGGGCTATCCTATGGGGGTATCCTATGGGGGTATCCTATGGGGGTGTCCTATGGGGGTAACCTATGGGGTTATCCTATGGGGGTAGCCTATGGGGGTATCCTATGGGGGTATCCTATGGGGGTGTACTATGGGGGTATCCCATGGGGGTATCCTATGGGGGTATCCTATGGGGGTGTCCTATGGGGGTATCCCGGTCAGGGGTTATTTTAGTCATGATGGTGTTGTGAAGAGGATGACCTGTTGTTTGTGTGTGTGTGTGTGTGTGTGTGTGTGTGTGTGTGTGTGTGTGTGTGTGTGTGTGTGTGTGTGTGTGTGTGTGTGTGTGTGTGTGTGTGTGTGTGTGTGTGTGTGTGTGTGTGTGTGTGTGTGTGTTAAATACAGTCTTATGAGGCCAGGGCAGGGTACCAGGGGTGAGGAAGGTAAACAAACAAACAAGGATGCATGCGGTCATTAACATGCTGGGTGGCTTCCTAATGTTATTGTACTGTGACCTTCATATACAGGTCAGTTACTGGGACCAGCTACTAGTAGTGTTACTGAGACCTACCAGGACAACCAGGACAATGATCCCCCTAGCCTGGACCAGGGTTAAGCCAGGACAACGCCCCCCCCCCTAGCCTGGACCAGGGTTAAGCCAGGACAACGCCCCCCCTAGCCTAGACCAGTGTTAAGCCAGGACAATGCCCCCCCCTAGCCTAGACTAGTGTTAAGCCAGGACAACGCCCCCCTAGCCTCGACCAGTGTTAAGCCAGGACAACGTCCCCCCTAGCCTAGACCAGTGTTAAGCCAGGACAATGCCCCCCCTAGCCTGGACCAGGGTTAAGCCAGGACAACGCCCCCCCTAGCCTAGACCAGTGTTAAGCCAGGACAACGCCCCCCCTAGCCTGGACCAGGGTTAAGCCAGGACAACGCCCCCCCCCTAGCCTGGACCAGGGTTAAGCCAGGACAACGCCCCCCCCTAGCCTAGACCAGTGTTAAGCCAGGACAATGCCCCCCCCTAGCCTAGACTAGTGTTAAGCCAGGACAACGCCCCCCTAGCCTCGACCAGTGTTAAGCCAGGACAATGCCCCCCTAGCCTAGACCAGTGTTAAGCCAGGACAACGTCCCCCCTAGCCTAGACCAGTGTTAAGCCAGGACAATGCCCCCCTAGCCTAGACCAGTGTTAAGCCAGGACAATGCTCCCCTAGCGTAGACCAGTGTTAAGCCAGGACAATGCCCCCCCTAGCCTAGACCAGTGTTAAGCCAGGACAATGCCCCCCCCAGCCTAGACCAGTGTTAAGCCAGGACAATGCCCCCCCTAGCCTAGACCAGTGTTAAGCCAGGACAATGCCCCCCCTAGCCTAGACCAGTGTTAAGCCAGGACAATGCTCCCCTAGCGTAGACCAGTGTTAAGCCAGGACAATGCCCCCCCCCTAGCCTAGACCAGTGTTAAGCCAGGACAATGCCCCCCCCAGCCTAGACCAGTGTTAAGCCAGGACAATGCCCCCCCTAGCCTAGACCAGTGTTAAGCCAGGACAATGCTCCCCCTAGCCTAGACCAGTGTTAAGCCAGGACAATGCTCCCCCTAGCCTAGACCAGTGTTAAGCCAGGACAAGATCCCCTAGCCTAGACCAGTGTTAAGCCAGGACAATGCTCCCCCCTAGCCTAGACCAGTGTTAAGCCAGGACAAGATCCCCTAGCCTAGACCAGTGTTAAGCCAGGACAATGCTCCCCCCTAGCCTAGACCAGTGTTAAGCCAGGACAATGCTCCCCTAGCCTAGACCAGTGTTAAGCCAGGACAATGCTCCCCCCTAGCCTAGACCAGTGTTAAGCCAGGACAATGCCCCCCCTAGCCTAGACCAGTGTTAAGCCAGGACAATGCTCCCCTAGCCTAGACCAGTGTTAAGCCAGGACAATGCTCCCCCTAGCCTAGACCAGTGTTAAGCCAGGACAATGCTCCCCCCTAGCCTAGACCAGTGTTAAGCCAGGACCACGCCCCCCCTAGCCTAGACCAGTGTTAAGCCAGGACAATGCTCCCCCCTAGCCTAGACCAGTGTTAAGCCAGGACAATGCCCCCCCCTAGCCTAGACCAGTGTTAAGCCAGGACAATGCTCCCCCCTAGCCTAGACCAGTGTTAAGCCAGGACAATGCTCCCCCTAGCCTAGACCAGTGTTAAGCCAGGACAAGATCCCCTAGCCTAGACCAGTGTTAAGCCAGGACAATGCTCCCCCCTAGCCTAGACCAGTGTTAAGCCAGGACAAGATCCCCTAGCCTAGACCAGTGTTAAGCCAGGACAATGCTCCCCCCTAGCCTAGACCAGTGTTAAGCCAGGACAATGCTCCCCCCTAGCCTAGACCAGTGTTAAGCCAGGACAATGCTCCCCCCTAGCCTAGACCAGTGTTAAGCCAGGACAATGCCCCCCCTAGCCTAGACCAGTGTTAAGCCAGGACAATGCTCCCCTAGCCTAGACCAGTGTTAAGCCAGGACAATGCTCCCCCTAGCCTAGACCAGTGTTAAGCCAGGACAATGCTCCCCCCTAGCCTAGACCAGTGTTAAGCCAGGACAATGCCCCCCCCTAGCCTAGACCAGGGTTAAGCCAGGACAATGATCCCCCTAGCCTAGACCAGGGTTAAGCCAGGACAATGATCCCCCTAGTCTAGACCAGTGTTAAGCCAGGACAATGCCCCCCCCTAGGCTAGACCAGTGTTAAGCCAGGACAATGCTCCCCCTAGCCTAGACCAGTGTTAAGCCAGGACAATGCCCCCCCCTAGCCTAGACCAGTGTTAAGCCAGGACATTGCTCCCCCCTAGCCTAGACCAGTGTTAAGCCAGGACAATGCTCCCCCTAGCCTAGACCAGTGTTAAGCCAGGACAATGCCCCCCCCTAGCCTAGACCAGTGTTAAGCCAGGACATTGCTCCCCCCTAGACTAGACCAGTGTTAAGCCAGGACAATGCTCCCCCCTAGCCTAGACCAGTGTTAAGCCAGGACAATGCTCCCCCCTAGCCTAGACCAGTGTTAAGCCAGGACAAGATCCCCCCTAGCCTAGACCAGTGTTAAGCCAGGACAATGCCCCCCCCTAGCCTAGACCAGTGTTAAGCCAGGACAAGATCCCCCCTAGCCTAGACCAGTGTTAAGCCAGGACAAGATCCCCCCTAGCCTAGACCAGTGTTAAGCCAGGACAATGCTCCCCCCTAGCCTAGACCAGTGTTAAGCCAGGACAAGATCCCCCCTAGCCTAGACCAGTGTTAAGCCAGGACAATGCCCCCCCCTAGCCTAGACCAGTGTTAAGCCAGGACAATGGTCCCTCTAGCCTGGACCAGGGTTAAGCCAGGACAATGCTGGGACATTTCCAGCTTCCAGGAGTTGTGTACAGATCCTTGTGGCTCAGTAGGTAGAGCATGATGCTTGCAACACCAGGGTTGTGGGTTCCATTCTCACGGAAAATCAGAACGGAGAAAAAACACCTATGGAAATGTATGCAGTCACTGTAAGTCGCTCTGGATAAGACCATCTGCTAAATTACTCAAAAGTAAAAAATGTACAATGTACTGCCAAATTCTTTAAAATGACGTTGGAGGCGGCTGATGGTAAAGAAATGAACACTCTGGCAACAGTTCTGGGATCTTTTATTTCTGCTTCTGAAACATGGGACCAACACTTTACATGTTACGTTTATATTGTTGTTCAGTATAAAAGGACTGAGTTAGGAAGGTATTTTGTTATCAAACTTCAGTATTCAGCTGCTCATTGAATTGCACCACACAACAGATATCTACCAGCAAATATGTATTGTAGCTCTCCCTCCCTCCTCATCTCACTCTCCGGTCTCACCTTGTTGCCCGGCGCCAAGCGACCGTTGGCTGTTATATTTATTAGGCCTGCTGCTTCATGAAGTTTCAACTCTTAACGAGGGAGAAACCAGCCACTCAGTGTTAGCTATGTGTAAGAGATAAATGAGCCTAATGAGCTAATTAAAGGATTGGCATGAAACAGCCTGATGAATGAACCCACTGGCTGTAATGCAGTAGTAGCTGTAGTATTGATTCACTCAGCCAGGGAC
This sequence comes from Salmo trutta, assembly GCF_901001165.1. Taxonomy (NCBI): domain Eukaryota; kingdom Metazoa; phylum Chordata; class Actinopteri; order Salmoniformes; family Salmonidae; genus Salmo; species Salmo trutta. The sequence continues at coordinate 28,000 of NW_021822769.1, read as the reverse complement.
AGGGATATAGACTGAGACGAATGATGTTGGGTGCTGCCACCCGGTGGACCCAAGGAGAACAGCATCAACAGAATAGGAGTTTCAGAATAATGAATGTGTTGTTCATCTTGATTTTTCTTTCATTAGTTTTACAACACGGGTCTACTTTGTGGACTTGTATATGTTGATTGATAACTGTGAATTGATAACTGTGATTTGACCCCTGACCTCTGTCTCTTGTGTGTTCAGTTTAAGGTCCGTGTTCTCAGTCAGCTGGTATCCACGCTGAGCGCTCACATGCCTGAGAAGGTTCCAGAAGACACCAGCAGCATCCTGCGTTCTCCCATGCCAGGCTCCGTGGTCGCCGTGTCTGTCAAACCTGGAGACGTGGTAAGAACGTACATGTTACATAGAATCCACATAGATCCGAGACACTGGTACGTAGAGCATCCTGAACAGAGCAGTAGCATCATGCCTGGTACATAGAGCATCCTGAACAGAGCAGTAGCATCATGCCTGGTACGTAGAGCATCCTGAACAGAGCAGTAGCATCATGCCTGGTACATAGAGCATCCTGAACAGAGCAGTAGCATCATGCCTGGTACATAGAGCATCCTGAACAGAGCAGTAGCATCATGCCTGGTACATAGAGCATCCTGAACAGAGCAGTAGCATCATGCCTGGTACATAGAGCATCCTGAACAGAGCAGTAGCATCATGCCTGGTACATAGAGCATCCTGAACAGAGCAGTAGCATCATGCCTGGTACGTAGAGCATCCTGAACAGAGCAGTAGCATCATGCCTGGTACGTAGAGCATCCTGAACAGAGCAGTAGCATCATGCCTGGTACATAGAGCATCCTGAACAGAGCAGTAGCATCATGCCTGGTACATAGAGCATCCTGAACAGAGCAGTAGCGTCATGCCTGGTACATAGAGCATCCTGAACAGAGCAGTAGCGTCATGCCTGGTACATAGAGCATCCTGAACAGAGCAGTAGCGTCATGCCTGGAGATAATGTGGTAAGGACATGTTACATGTTACATACATGTTGTTGTTGGACATTAGTTGTTACATGTTACATACATGTTGTTGGACATTAGTTGTTACATACATGTTGTTGCTGGACATTAGTTGTTACATACATGTTGTTGCTGGACATTAGTTGTTACATGTTACATACATGTTGTTGCTGGACATTAGTTGTTACATACATGTTGTTGTTGGACATTAGTTGTTACATGTTACATACATGTTGTTGTTGGACATTAGTTGTTACATACATGTTGTTGCTGGACATTAGTTGTTACATGTTACATACATGTTGTTGTTGGACATTAGTTGTTACATACATGTTGTTGCTGGACATTAGTTGTTACATATTACATACATGTTGTTGTTGGACATTAGTTGTTACATACATGTTGTTGTTGGACATTAGTTGTTACATACATGTTGTTGCTGGACATTAGTTGTTACATATTACATACATGTTGTTGCTGGACATTAGTTGTTACATACATGTTGTTGTTGGACATTAGTTGTTACATGTTACATACATGTTGTTGGACATTAGTTGTTACATACATGTTGTTGTTGGACATTAGTTGTTACATACATGTTGTTGCTGGACATTAGTTGTTACATGTTACATACATGTTGTTGCTGGACATTAGTTGTTACATACATGTTGTTGTTGGACATTAGTTGTTACATGTTACATACATGTTGTTGCTGGACATTAGTTGTTACATACATGTTGTTGTTGGACATTAGTTGTTACATGTTACATACATGTTGTTGTTGGGCATTAGTTGTTACATACATGTTGTTGCTGGACATTAGTTGTTACATGTTACATACATGTTGTTGTTGGACATTAGTTGTTACATACATGTTGTTGCTGGACATTAGTTGTTACATGTTACATACATGTTGTTGTTGGACATTAGTTGTTACATACATGTTGTTGCTGGACATTAGTTGTTACATACATGTTGTTGTTGGACATTAGTTGTTACATGTTACATACATGTTGTTGCTGGATACTAGTTTCACCACCTCATCCATCAATGATTTAACCTTGTAAATCAGCACTCAATGATGGAGATGGAATGCTGGTTGATCAATATTGCATGTAGCATCTGGCGCCAGTTAATGCGTCTGTCTGTCTGTCTGTCTGTCTGTCGTGAGTTAATACATACGTCTGTCTGTCTGTCTGTCTGTCTGTCGTAAGTTAATGCATACGTCTGTCTGTCTGTCTGTCTGTCTGTCGTAAGTTAATGCATACGTCTGTCTGTCTGGAGTGAGTCATGCCTGCTATAGACGCTACATTATTGTATGCTGTAATGATTTGTTGTTGTTCCCCAGGTGGCTGAAGGCCAGGAGATCTGTGTGATTGAGGCCATGAAGATGCAGAACAGCTTGATTGCTGCTAAAGCTGCCAAGGTAAGGCCAATGAACACACACCCATTACACTAACCTCCACTACAACACATTACCACACACACACTACATTACACAGCCCTCCTCTCCCATGTAACTATTCCCCAGGTTGTTGCTGTAAATTACAGTGTTCTCAGTCAACTTCCCTGGTTAAATAAGGGTAAAAACAATAAAACACACCACTACATTACCACACACACTACATTACTACACACTACTACATTACCACACACTACTACATTACCACACACACTACTACATTACTACACACTACTACATTACCACACACACACTACATTACTACACACTACTACATTACCACACACTACTACATTACCACACACACTATTACATTACTACACACCACTACATTACCACACACCACTACATTACTACACACTACTACATTACTACACACTACTACATTACTACACACTACTACATTACCACACACACCACTACATTACTACACACTACTACATTACCACACACTACTACATTACTACACACCACTACATTACTACACACCACTACATTACTACACACACCACTACATTACTACACACACTACTACATTACCACACACTACTACATTACCACACACACTACTACATTACTACACACACCACTACATTACTACACACTACTACATTACTACACACACTACTACATTACTACACACACTATTACATTACTACACACTACTATATTACTACACACTACTACATTACCACACACACCACTACATTACTACACACTACTACATTACTACACACACTACTACATTACTACACACTACTACATTACCACACACACTACATTACTACACATTACTACATTATCACACACACCACTACATTACTTCACACTACTACATTACCACACACACCACTACATTACTACACACTACTACATTATCACACATTTACTACATTACTACACACACACTACAACACACACACCACTACATTACCACACACACACTGCTACATTACTACACACTACAACATTACCACTCACACTACTACATTACTACACACACACTACAACACACACACCACTACATTACCACACACACTACTACATTACTACACACACTACTACACACACTACTACATTACCACACACACCACTACATTACTACACACTACTTACTACATTACCACACACACTACTACATTACTACACACACTACTACATTACCACACGCACCACTACATTACTACACACTACTACATTATCACACATACTTCTACATTACTACACACACACTACTACATTACTATACACACTACTACATTACTACACACTACTACACACACCACTACATTACCACACACACCACTACATTACTACACACTACTACATTATCACACACACATCTGCATTACTACACACACTACTACATTACTACACACTACTACATTATCACACACACTACTGCATTACCACACACACTACTGCATTACCACACACACTACTACATTACTACACACACTACTACATTACTACACACACTACTACATTACTACACACTACTACATTACTACACACTCTACTACATTATCACACACACTACTACATTACTACACACACACACCACTACATTACCACACTCTACTACATTATCACACACTCTACCACATTATCACACACTCTACTGCATTATCACACACACTACTACATTACCACACACACTACTACATTACCACACACACTACTACATTACCACACACACTACTACATTACCACACACACACTGAATTACTTTCCTCTGCACATCACCAGTCAGACGGCTAGTTTCTACGACAACTGACCTTTCTGTTGTTCCCTCCCAGGTGAAGAGTGTCCACTGTAAAGCAGGAGAGACGGTTGGAGAGGGAGACCTTCTGGTCCAACTAGAGTAGGATCTAACCTACGACCTCTAACCTCTGTCCTCCCACCTCTGACCTCGCTCGCCAGGGATTGGCTTCCAACTCCGGTTGAAGGAATTCTGGGACAAAGGAATGAACAGGATACTAGTAGACTAGATAGGCTACTCTCTCCAGTATTGGCTTCTGGGATTTGCTCGTTCTAGGAATTTTCCACACAAAAACTCAAAAACAAGATGGACGCTGTGGACCTGCTTTAGTGCCTTCAGCCTCTGAAAGGAGGATTGTCCTGTTAAATTTGATGAATACTGTATATATCACTTAGCAACATGTCACTAATCATGTGTAATGTACTTCCTCACTAGCCTGGTCTCAGATCTGTTTGTGCCATCTTGCCAGGACATGTGGGACCAGGCTAGCGCATCACATTTCAATGTAATGAAACACTTGTGTATCAGAGTGTAGAAACCTGGTTATAGTAAAACACTACTCCCTTGGCTGGAGTTGTGTTTGCCTTTTTAAAGGATATCTCTCAACCCCAATTTCAGCCTTTGTCCAGCCCCTTGACATTGTAAAGAAAAACATGCATTCAGGTGAGAAGTGGATGGGGGGACTTGCTCATAAATATTCATTTTGGGGGTGGGTAAATGTAGTTGTACCTCATCCCAACACTCTCACTGAAGTATACTTCCCAGAAGTCCACTGGCACGCTCTGATAATAAAACACACACATTTGCTGGCACATCACCAGCAAATACGGCTCTGGAAAGTTAGCTCACAGTTGTTATGCGCTGACTTCCTGACATCTATTGCCACTTGCAGTGTAAGTTAGAATCCCTTATTTGGGGGGGGGGGGCATTGTCCTGCGGTATTGTGTTGGGAGGAAAGTGAAATCATCACCTTGTAAATGAAGGGGCTCAACTCAATCCAAACCTCATTGCAGTATTTACGCAGCATCTCTTTTTCCAATGGTCAAATGAACTCACAGACTGGTCTTGGGTACTGTATGAAAACCTACAACTACTGCCAGGGCGACCCCTCTCACAGCTATGCTTTCACTTTTCAGAATTAGAAGTGTGTGTGTGGTCACGTGATGAATATAGGAAATAAAGGATTTGAAGAATAAATCGATCTTCCCCAGTTGGGATTAGAACTCACAACCATTAAACTATGAGCTAACTGTAGCAGACTGCACCACCAATCAGTCAACTTAACATGACCACTGTCATCTATTTCTTGTTACGATGGATGTAGCTACGAATACAGTTCAAGTCGGAAGTTTACATACACCTTAGCCAAATACATTATAACTCCGTTTTTCACAATTCTTGACATTTAATCCTAGTAGAAATTCCCTGTTTTAGGTCAGTTAGGATCACCACTTTATTTTAAGAATGTGAGATGTCAGAATAATAGTAGAGAGAATTATTTATTTCAGCTTTTATTTCTTTCATCACATTCCCAGTGGGTCAGAAGTTTACATACACTCAATTAGTATTTGGTAGCATTGCCTTTAAATTGTTTAACTTGTGTCAAATGCTTCAGGTAGCCGTCCACAAGCTTCCCACAATAAGTTGGGTGAATTTTGGCCCATTCCTCCTGACAGAGCTGTTGTAACTGAGTCAGGTTTGTAGGCCTCCTTTCTCGCACAAGCTTTTTCAGTTCTGCCCACAAATTTTCTATTGGATTGAGGTCAGGGCTTTGTGATGGCCACTCCAATACCTTGACTTTGTTGTCCTTAAGCCATTTTGCCACAACTTTGGAAGTTTGCTTGGGGTCATTGTCCATTTGGAAGACCCATTTGCAACCAAGCTTTAACTTCCTGACTGATGTCTGAAGATGTTGCTTCAATATATCCACATAATTATCCTCCCTCATGATGCCATCCATTTTGTGAATTGCACCAGTCCCTCCTGCAGCAAAACACCCCCACAACATGATGCTGCCAGCCCCGTGCTTCACGGTTGGGATGGTGTTCTTCGGCTTGCAAGCCTCTCCCTCCAAACATAACAATGCTCATTATGGCCAAACAGTTCTATTTTTGTTTCATCAGACCAGAGGACATTTCTCCAAAAAGTACGATCTTTGTCCCCATGTGCAGTTGCAAACCGTAGTTTGGCTTTTTTATGGAGTGTTTGGAGCAGTGACTTCTTCCTTGCTGAGCAGCCTTTCAGGTTATGTCGATATAGGACTCGTTTTACTGTGGAAATAAATACTTTTGTACCTGTTTCCTCCAGCATCTTCACAAGGTCCTTTGCTGTTGTTCTGGGATTGATTAGCACTTTTCGCACCAAAGTACGTTCATCTCTAGGAGACAGAATGCGTCTTCTTCCTGAGCGGTATGACGGCTGCGTGGTCCCATGGTGTTTATACTTGCGTACTATTGTTTGTACAGATGAACGTGGTACCTTCAGGCGTTTGGAAATTGCTCCCAAGGATGAACCAGACTTGTGGAGGTCTACAATTCTTTTTCTGAGGTCTTGGCTGATTTCTTTTGATTTTCCCATGATGTCAAGCAAAGAGGCACTGAGTTTGAAGGTAGGCCTTGAAATACATCCACAGGTACACCTCCAATTGACTCAAATGATGTCAATTAGCCTATCAGAAGCTTCTAAAGCCATGGCATCATTTTGTGGAGTGTCCCAAGCTGTTTAAAGGCACAGTCAACTTAGTGTATGTAAACTTCTGACCCACTGGAATTGTGATACAGTGAATTGTAAGTGAAATAATCTGTCTGTAAACAATTGTTGGAAAAATTACTTGTGTCATGCACAAAGCAGATGTCCTAACTGACTTGCCAAAACTATAGTTTGTGACAAGAAATGTGTGGAGTGGTTGAAAAACGAGTTTTAATGACTCCAACCTAATTGTATGTAAACTTCCCACTTCAACTGTATATACGTATAATTGTTATTTTTTCTTGGTAAACCAGATTGATGTGTATGAAACGGTAAGATAAAACGTTGAATTTGGTCATATGCGGGTATGTGCCTTTACTGCCTTTTGTATGTTGTGTAACGTCAGTGTTCAAGGAAGCATCACGCTAAATATATTGGCACACTCCACAACCTGCATCTAGAAGGGAGTGGATTTCATACTGAACCCCTCCCTTTGATGATGTAGGGGGGCCTCTACATCACCATTTCAATGGTAGGGTTGAACCACTAGGGACAAGGAGCTAGATTTAATACTAAAAGACCTGAATATATCACTTTTGCAACAAACTGTCAAAATGAAGACCAGGATTGACGTGTTTCACTATAACTAAGCCTAAAACATCCTGTTTTGTGTCTTGAAAGTTACTCTTTAAATACTGTAGGGACTGGTAGAGGAGTTGGACGTACTGTAGGGACTGGTAGAGGGGCTGGACGTACTGTAGGGACTGGTAGAGGGGCTAGACGTACTGTAGGGACTGGTAGAGGGGCTGGACGTACTGTAGGGACTGGTAGAGGGGCTGGATGTACTGTAGGGACTGGTAGAGGGGCTGGACGTACTGTAGGGACTGGTAGAGGGGTTGGACGTACTGTAGGGACTGGTAGAGGGGCTGGACGTACTGTAGGGACTGGTAGAGGGGCTGGATGTACTGTAGGGACTGGTAGAGGGGCTGGACGTACTGTAGAGACTGGTAGAGGAGCTGGACGTACTGTAGGGACTGGTAGAGGGGTTGGACGTACTGTAGGGACTGGTAGAGGGGCTGGACGTACTGTAGGGACTGGTAGAGGGGCTGGACGTACTGTAGGGACTGGTAGAGGGGCTGGACGTACTGTAGGGACTGGTAGAGGGGTTGGACGTACTGTAGGGACTGGTAGAGGAGCTGGACGTACTGTAGGGACTGGTAGAGGGGTTGGACGTACTGTAGGGACTGGTAGAGGGTTGGACGTACTGTATGGACTGGTAGAGGGGCTGGACGTACTGTAGGGACTGGTAGAGGGGCTGGACGTACTGTAGGGACTGGTAGAGGGGCTGGACGTACTGTAGGGACTGGTAGAGGGGCTGGACGTACTGTAGGGACTGGTAGAGGGGCTGGACGTACTGTAGGGACTGGTAGAGGAGCTGGACGTACTGTAGGGACTGGTAGAGGGGTTGGCCGTACTGTAGGGACTGGTAGAGGGGTTGGCCATACTGTAGGGACTGGTAGAGGGGCTGGACGTACTGTAGGGACTGGTAGAGGGGCTGGACGTACTGTAGGGACTGGTAGAGGGGCTGGACGTACTGTGGGGACTGGTAGAGGGGCTGGATGTACTGTGGGGACTGGTAGAGGGGTTGGACGTACTGTAGGGACTGGTAGAGGGGTGGGGACTGGTAGAGGGGTAGGGACTGGTAGAGGGGTTGGACGTACTGTAGGGACTGGTAGAGGGGTGGGGACTGGTAGAGGGGTTGGACGTACTGTAGGGACTGGTAGAGGGGCTGGACGTACTGTGGGGACTGGTAGAGGGGCTGGATGTACTGTGGGGACTGGTAGAGGGGTTGGACGTACTGTAGGGACTGGTAGAGGGGTGGGGACTGGTAGAGGGGTAGGGACTGGTAGAGGGGTTGGACGTACTGTAGGGACTGGTAGAGGGGTGGGGACTGGTAGAGGGGTTGGACGTACTGTAGGGACTGGTAGAGGGGCTGGACGTACTGTAGGGACTGGTAGAGGGGTTGGACGTACTGTAGGGACTGGTAGAGGGGCTGGACGTACTGTAGGGACTGGTAGAGGGGCTGGACGTACTGTAGGGACTGGTAGAGGGGCTGGATGTACTGTAGGGACTGGTAGAGGGGTGGGGACTGGTAGAGGGGTTGGACGTACTGTAGGGACTGGTAGAGGAGTTGGACGTACTGTAGGGACTGGTAGAGGGGTTGGACGTACTGTGGGGACTGGTAGAGGGGTTGGACGTATCGATCTCTCTCCCCACACACTCACTCTCCCTCATACACCCCAGTGGACCTTATAGATCGGTTTGGGTTCTATATTGCCTGTGCTTATGTCCCAAATGCACTCTATGGGCCCTGGTCAAAAGTAGTGCACTTCATAGGATGCTGCTTGTCAGTGTGTGTGGTGCTTCCATCCCATACTGAGGATGCTGCATGTACTGTAATGGTGAAAACCCCGACCAGAACAGGACCTGTGGTTCTGTAACATCATCATTACCCAGGGTTCCTCTAGAGGAAAGCCTACCTATTAAATATCCTGTGCATTGTGTCGCCTGTAGAGACTTGATTGCTTTAGAGTGTAAAATGTGTATTTTATCTGATTTACCTAGCCTGAGTCCCAGATGTGTTTTGTGCTGTAAAGCCAACTCCTATTGGCATCATGTCATGTGTAGTTGACTAAACAGATCTGAGACTCAGTCTCCTCCTATTGAATGCAGAAGAGCTTGAGACGGCCCTGGCCCAAAGTAGTCCACTATATATGGAGTAGATTGGCTGCTCGTAGTCCAGCAGAGCTCTGAATGAGACACCAGGCTTTAAGGAATGTAGACTTACACCTCTAAATCATGATGTGTTTGTACTTGTTTTTTGGAGCTCATTTTGTAATAAAAGAGATGATTGGAACGATGTTGAACTACACGGTCTGACTCAGATGTACCCAAGCTGAACCACAGAATCAAATTCCTTGTTTTATATATCAACAGTTTTCTTTAACATATTTATACTAATCATAAACAAAATATGTCCCCATGGAACAATGTATTCACTGACTGAAGGCAAGTGGTGTCCTTTTCACAGAGCACTGTGGTTGGCTTAACTCAGGGGTCAGGTAGGGGCTGGGGGTCATCGTCATGGTTACCAGATGCACACTGTTTTGATTGGAGGTACTTCACTCAGAACCAAAAACGTCAGGAAGCATCTGAAAAGCAGTCTCTTAGCTCGTTATGTTCCATTCAAACAACACCCTCTGCTGCTCTTCAGTTTTCACTCAAACAACACCCTCTGCTGCTCTTCAGTTTTCACTCAAACAACACCCTCTGCTGCTCTTCAGTTTTCACTCAAACAACACCCTCTGCTGCTCTTCAGTTTTCACTCAAACAACACCCTCTGCTGCTCTTCAGTTTTCACTCAAACATCACCCTCTGCTGCTCTTCAGTTTTCACTCAAACAACACCCTCTGCTGCTCTTCAGTTTTCACTCAAACAACACCCTCTGCTGCTCTTCAGTTTTCACTCAAACAACACCCTCTGCTGCTCTTCAGTTTTCACTCAAACAACACCCTCTGCTGCTCTTCAGTTTTCACTCAAACAACACCCTCTGCTGCTCTTCAGTTTTCACTCAAACATCACCCTCTGCTGCTCTTCAGTTTTCACTCAAACAACACCGTCTGCTGCTCTTCAGTTTTCACTCAGGCTACTTGCTGCAGTCCATGTCACACATGAAACCCTTTTACTGCCATCGGTGGTGTGATCAAAGATCATATGGATTCCCTTCTCATAGAGATGCCAACCTGTACTAAGATGGATGGACCTGACAGAAGAGACAGGTTTTGAGTTAAATCCATTTCAACCTGTACTAAGATGGATGGACCCAACAGAATAGACAGGTTTAGAGTTAAATCCATTTCAACCTGTACTAAGATGGATGGACCTGACAGAAGAGACAGGTTTTGAGTTAAATCCATTTCAACCTGTACTAAGATGGATGGATCTGACAGAAGAGACAGGTTTTGAGTTGAATCCATTTCAACCTGTACTAAGATGGATGGACCCAACAGAATAGACAGGTTTAGAGTTAAATCCATTTCAACCTGTACTAAGATGGATGGACCTGACAGAAGAGACAGGTTTTGAGTTAAATCCATTTCAACCTGTACTAAGATGGATGGACCCAACAGAATAGACAGGTTTAGAGTTAAATCCATTTCAACCTGTACTAAGATGGATGGACCTGACAGAAGAGACAGGTTTAGAGTTAAATCCATTTCAACCTGTACTAAGATGGATGGACCTGACAGAAGAGACAGGTTTTGAGTTAAATCCATTTCAACCTGTACTAAGATGGATGGACCTGACAGAAGAGACAGGTTTTGAGTTAAATCCATTTCAACCTGTACTAAGATGGATGGACCTGACAGAAGAGACAGGTTTAGAGTTAAATCCATTTCAACCTGTACTAAGATGGATGGACCTGACAGAAGAGACAGGTTTTGAGTTAAATCCATTTCAACCTGTACTAAGATGGATGGACCTGACAGAAGAGACAGGTTTAGAGTTAAATCCATTTCAACCTGTACTAAGATGGATGGACCTGACAGAAGAGACAGGTTTTGAGTTGAATCCATTTCAACCTGTACTAAGATGGATGGACCTGACAGAAGAGACAGGTTTTGAGTTGAATCCATTTCAACCTGTACTAAGATGGATGGACCTGACAGAAGAGACAGGTTTAGAGTTAAATCCATTTCAACCTGTACTAAGATGGATGGACCTGACAGAAGAGACAGGTTTTGAGTTAAATCCATTTCAACCGGCTCACTGTGTTCTACTAGAGACACATCATGATTTAACCTTTGTGTTTCTTATGCTGGGAAGATGTAAAGCTGTAAATAAACTACTCTGGGGAGACATAAAGCTGTATATAAATTACTCTGGGGAGACGTAAAGCTGTATATAAACTACTCTGGGGAGGTGTAAAGCTGTATATAAATTACTCTGGGGAGGTGTAAAGCTGTATATAAATTACTCTGGGGAGACATAAAGCTGTATATAAACTACTCTGGGGAGACGTAAAGCTGTATATAAACTACTCTGGGGAGGTGTAAAGCTGTATATAAACTACTCTGGGGAGGTGTAAAGCTGTATATAAACTACTCTGGGGAGGTGTAAAGCTGTATATAAACTACTCTGGGGAGACGTAAAGCTGTATATAAATTACTCTGGGAAGACGTACAGCTGTATATAAATTACTCTGGGGAGACGTAAAGCTGTATATAAACTACTCTGGGGAGACGTAAAGCTGTATATAAATTACTCTGGGGAGATGTAAAGCTGTATATAAATGACTCTGGGGAGGTGTAAAGCTGTATATAAACTACTCTGGGGAGATGTAAAGCTGTATATAAATTACTCTGGGGAGACGTAAAGCTGTATATAAATTACTCTGGGGAGACGTAAAGCTGTATATAAATTACTCTGGGAAGACGTAAAGCTGTATATAAATTACTCTGGGGAGACGTAAAGCTGTATATAAACTACTCTGGGGAGACGTAAAGCTGTATATAAATTACTCTGGGGAGATGTAAAGCTGTATATAAATTACTCTGGGAAGATGTAAAGCTGTATATAAATTACTCTGGGGAGAGAGGGGGGAGGGGAGAGGGGAGAGGAGAGGAGATACTTTATTCTGGGTAAAGCTGTATATAAATTACTCTGGTAAGACGTAAAGCTGTATATAAATTACTCTGGGGAGACGTAAAGCTGTATATAAACTACTCTGGGAAGACGTAAAGCTGTATATAAACTACTCTGGGGAGACTTAATTTCCTCAGGAGAGGAGAGGAGATACTTTATTCTGGGTAAAGCTGTATATAAATTACTCTTGGGAGACGTAAAGCTGTATATAAATTACTCTGGGGAGACTTAATTTCCTCAGGAGAGGAGAGGAGATACTTTATTCTGGGTAAAGCTGTATATAAATTACTCTGGGGAGATGTAAAGCTGTATATAAACTACTCTGGGGAGACGTAAAGCTGTATATAAATTACTCTGGGGAGATGTAAAGCTGTATATAAATTACTCTGGGAAGACGTAAAGCTGTATATAAATTACTCTGGGGAGATGTAAAGCTATATATAAACTACTCTGGGGAGGCGTAAAGCTGTATATAAATTACTCTGGGGAGACGTAAAGCTGTATATAAACTACTCTGGGGAGACGTAAAGCTGTATATAAACTACTCTGGGGAGATGTAAAGCTGTATATAAATTACTCTGGGAAGAGGTAAAGCTGTATATAAATTACTCTGGGGAGACGTAAAGCTGTATATAAATTACTCTGGGGAGAGGTAAAGCTGTATATAAACTACTCTGGGGAGACGTAAAGCTGTATATAAACTACTCTGGGGAGACGTAAAGCTGTATATAAACTACTCTGGGGAGATGTAAAGCTGTATATAAACTACTCTGGGGAGACGTAAAGCTGTATATAAATTACTCTGGGGAGATGTAAAGCTGTATATAAACTACTCTGGGGAGACGTAAAGCTGTATATAAACTACTCTGGGGAGACGTAAAGCTGTATATAAATTACTCTGGGGAGACGTAAAGCTGTATATAAACTACTCTGGGGAGACGTAAAGCTGTATATAAACTACTCTGGGGAGACGTAAAGCTGTATATAAATTACTCTGGGGAGATGTAAAGCTGTATATAAACTACTCTGGGGAGACGTAAAGCTGTATATAAACTACTCTGGGGAGACGTAAAGCTGTATATAAATTACTCTGGGGAGACGTAAAGCTGTATATAAACTACTCTGGGGAGACGTAAAGCTGTATATAAACTACTCTGGGGAGACGTAAAGCTGTATATAAACTACTCTGGGGAGACGTAAAGCTGTATATAAACTACTCTGGGGAGACGTAAAGCTGTATATAAATTACTCTGGGGAGACGTAAAGCTGTATATAAATTACTCTGGGGAGACGTAAAGCTGTATATAAACTACTCTGGGGAGACGTAAAGCTGTATATAAACTACTCTGGGGAGACGTAAAGCTGTATATAAACTACTCTGGGAAGAGGTAAAGCTGTATATAAACTACTCTGGGGAGACGTAAAGCTGTAGATAAACTACTCTGGGAAGAGGTAAAGCTGTCTGTGATGCCTCTGCCATGTCTCATAGTTGACAGGAAGGAATCATATTCCAATATGAATAATTCAACTGTTAATGCGTTACCACATACTTTAGGCTACTCCAAACTAACCTCGGGTCAGTGGCGTACTATTCACGCTCTTCAGAAGGAGACTGCTTGTGTTTTGTATTGAAACTTCATCTCAGGCTGCATCCCAAATAGCAACCTGTTCCCTGTACAGTCCACTAGATTTGACCAGGTCCCATCGGGTTCTGGTCAAAAGTAGTGCACCATGTAGGGAATAGGGTGCCATTTGGGATGTAGACTGAATTGTCATTGTGAACAGCTAATGTAAGAAGGTATTAGTGTTATGGACTGTCACTGTACTGAACTGTGCTCCTGTCTGTCATCATAGTAATTAGAAAGGTCTATGTATCCTGACTGTGAGGACTGCAGCTTCCTGACAGGAGTGTTGCTCCAGGCTAGACAGTAGATCACATCAGATCAGTGCCATCTATCACAGCCCCCTCGAAGCAGAGTCCTATATATATAGAGAAATGGCTCTGCCTCACACATCCTTCCTGCTACATCAGACCACAACACACAGATCTGGAAATCTCCTTTTATTACATCAAGGCTGTCAAAACACAGGAAACTGGCAAATCTCTCTCTCTCTCTCTGCCCTCCGCCTCGCCATCCTCAACCCCTGTTCATCCCCCCCCCCCCTCACCCACACTCTCCCTCTCGCTCCTTCATCTTTCTGTCCCAAGCAGCATTGAGTAACTTCATGTAAATCTCTGTGAAGCAGCAGTAACATCTCCCAGTCCTCCATTCAAACTCCCAAAACGAGGCCACACCTCTCTCTCTTATGTCTGTCTCTCTCGTTGTTGTAATGTAACAAAGTTAGGCCTCAGTTGAAGCCTCAGACCGTAGTGACTCTCATGACCAGCTCCCGGCTGCTGTTGCTGGGCTGTGGAGGCTGGGGTTGGACTTGAGTGGGCCGGGGCCCCTGCTGCGTTGTCCAGAGGTGCTGGGTGAGCAGGTGGAGGATGTTGTACGCACAGTGGTGGTCCGGCAGGGATGGTGGCCCCCCGTTGCTCGGCTCCGACATTGAGTCCTGTGTCGTCACCGTCGTCAGGCTGGCGGTTGTGGTCGTGGCCACGGTGTAGCCAGGCGCGGAGGCGGCCACCGCGGCCATGAGGGAGGAGGTGGAGGGGGAGACCATGTCATCCCCCGGCTCTGCCCCGGGAGGAGCACTCGTCCTGGGGTTGGGCAGGGACAAGTGCCTGGGCGTGAGCCTGGATTTCTGGTGGTCCTCAGTGTCTTTGATCTTGTCGTAGTTGAGCACCTTCCACTGCTGGTTCACTGCCTGCCAGCGGTTAAAGATCCTGAACACTGAGGGGCCTTCATGGACGATCAGCGCTTGAACGAGAGAAGAAGAGGGGGAGGTTGTCAGTTACACATGAATACATCCTGAATCCAACATGCGTTGGTAATGTTCATAGATCACACAGGGAGTCCTCCAGAGCTCTGTCTGTGGAGTCATATGTCCCACCTCAAGTGTCCTGATTGGAGAAGAGGGAATGGAGGACAGGAAGAGGGGAGGAGGGAGGTGTATTCCATAGGGGACTACGTTGCAAACAAGTAGAATTGCTTTATCGTGTTATCCCCTGGGTTGTGTATCTTTTCCCCCCAATAAATCAATCAAGGAAGAAAGAAGAAGAGGAGGAGGAGGAGGAGTTCCTCTGTGTGCCGGCCTCACCGATGCAGACGAGGTCCATGAATCCGTACATGGCGTAGCAGATCTGGAAGAGCAGGTCCTGGCGCTGCCACTTGGCCGAGGGGCTGAGGGAGGACCACACCAGCCAGGAGATAGAGGACATGAGGAACAGGCTTCCCAGCACGGCCGCAGCGATCTGGACCTTCTCTATCACGGTCAGAGAGATGGCCTGCCACTGGGGGGAGAGAGAGAGTACATCATCATCCCATACTATTCATACACACTATACACTAGTATTAACCCCTCTCTCTCTTTGCAGTGCTGTGTGATATACACCCAGTTAGAGCTCTCCTCTTCATCCCCTAAAACCCTCCCCCTTGACTCAAGTCCAAGAGCTGGTGAGTCCCACCACAGCTGTCCCTACCTGGAGCGGGTTATTGGTGCTGATGGCTACCACGTGGTACTTGTAGTAGCAGAGCTCACAGCTCCAGGAGCCCCTCTCACTGATCCACTTGATGAGGCAGGGCTCATGGGTACAGCGGACCGACCCACTGCAGCGACACGGGCTCAGCAGCTCCCCCTGTGGGACACAAAGGAAAATGCTGCTATAGGTTTGTCTTACAGTGAGCCAGCTGAGTGTCGGCCAGGGTGCTGACCAATGATTTATATATACGCTGGATGACTGATAGGGGGCGCTGTGTTGAAGCCATCGCCCCTCCATCTTGACACTCCTACACCGGTGTCAAAAATATTTTGGAAGCTAAAGAAATGCATTTATTAATGTCTACATTTGTTTTGGTTTTTGCCACGTTTATTCTATTACAGACACCTTAATGCATACTTTTAAATGTTATTATGTGAGCTAAACATAACATTTTCCATAAAGTATATATTTTTTACATTACTAATGTTACTGTCCACACTAAAACAAAAAATACTTAAATACATGTAATTTTGTCCTTGAAACATTTCATTGAAATACTGTAGAATTCCATTCATTCCTATGGGGAGTACCAATATGGCCGACACATGGCTTCAAAGCCTCTCATTGGCCAATACATAGCATCAGCAATCCAGGGTTTATATACATAATTGGTGCTGCCACAGGGTTAATCTGGCACCCTATTCTCTATATAGTGCATCACTTTTAGCCAGAGCAGGAGTAGTGCAAAATGTAGGGAATAGGGAGCCATTTTGGACCAAGCCACATTCTCTCTACATGTCCTATGCACCCACAGCTCTGGAGAACAGTGGATCTGAAGCCTTGTCTCTAGAGTTACCAGTAACGTGTCCTTCAGTTCTGCACCTACATGTCCTCCCTGACTCTGTGTATCTGTCAGAGTGTGGATTCTACAGCGTGTTTCATCCAGACAGATAGACAGCTCTGTGGTTTCTGCTTTCTTACCTCCCACAGCTCATGTCATCTGTTTCAACAGAGACCTCCTCAGAGATGAATCCTTAACACTCTTATCTTATGTGTGAAAGTTTGTGTGTGTAGTGCGTGTGTGTGAGCGTGTGTGATTCTCACATCAGTGTGTTCTACCGTGAACTTGTCATTTATAATCCTCTCAGAGAGAGTGATAGAGATTTATCAGCTCAGTGAGAGAAAGTGAGAGAGAGTGAGATGACACATTAATGTGTGACACTCATTAAAAAGCGTATTTTTATCATCAGTATTACCAATATAATGTATTTATTCTGGTTCCAGACATCTCACAGCTACCATGGTTATCATGACCAGGCCACGACCTCTCTGGTTCCGGACATCTCACAGTTACCATGGTTATCATGACCAGGCCACGTCCTCTCTGGTTCCAGACATCTCACAGTTACCATGGTTATCATGACCAGGCCACGTCCTCTCTGGTTCCGGACATCTCACAGCTACCATGGTTATCATGACCAGGCCACGTCCTCTCTGGTTCCAGACATCTCACAGCTACCATGGTTATCATGACCAGGCCACGTCCTCTCTGGTTCCAGACATCTCACAGTTACCATGGTTATCATGACCAGGCCACGTCCTCTCTGGTTCCAGACATCTCACAGCTACCATGGTTATCATGACCAGGCCACGTCCTCTCTGGTTCCAGACATCTCACAGTTACCATGGTTATCATGACCAGGCCACGTCCTCTCTGGTTCCAGACATCTCACAGTTACCATGGTTATCATGACCAGACCACGTCCTCTCTGGTTCCAGACATCTCACAGCTACCATGGTTATCATGACCAGGCCACGTCCTCTCTGGTTAGTGCTCTGGTCAGATGAATCCTTTACCAGGATCAACTATTTAAAAAGTCAGCAGTGACGATGGGTAGCCTTGAATCTGCCAGGCATACCATATCCAGGCTCAAATGTTATTTTTCCTAAGGACAATGCAACCACTTTTATTAGAGAGAGAGAGACACACACACACACACACACACAGAGAGACACAGAGAGAGAGACACAGAGAGAGACACACACAGAGAGAGACACACACAGAGAGAGAGAGACACAGAGAGAGAGAGACAGAGAGAGAGACGCACAGAGAGAGACACACAGAGAGAGACACACAGAGAGAGACACACAGAGAGAGACACACAGAGAGAGACACACAGAGAGAGACACACAGAGAGAGACGACACAGAGAGAGAGACAGAGAGAGACAGAGAGAGACAGAGAGACACAGAGAGACACAGAGAGACACAGAGAGACACAGAGAGAGAGGAAACAGCCTTTCAAGAAGGTCATTCTCTTGCTTTCATGTTTCAGTTGTTAACACAAACACCCAGAAGAGCACTTTTCTAAAGCCAAACATCTATAATGACATCTCTCCTGTTCCTTTCTTCAGAGAGAGACAGGCAATTATCTACAATCAATTTCACACCATCTATGTAATACAAACAGGTGGATACTACACAATAAAGACATAGAAAAGCTGTCCCTGGCTGGCAGATAAATGTATGTGTACCCAGTGCAGCCTGCTGTCTGGTAGTTAGGCTACAACAACATGACTTTAAAAGAGGTCTGAACTGGTACGTTGGTTATCCAACCTAAACCGCCCGGGGAACCAACTGTCCTGGACTGTCTGTGACAGGAGTCAGACTAGCAGAGTACATTCAATAAGTTTACAGGGTTTACATTCAATAACATATTACACTAGGCTGAGAGAGAGAGGGAGAGAGGTGGTGGGGGGGAGGGAGGGAGGGAGAGAGGGAGAGAGGGAGAGAGAGAGGACCTTTCAGATTATCAGGCAGCATTAACAACACTGGTTCTCCTGAATGTGTTTTATTTCCTCCTCCTGCTCCCAGACTGAGCCAAAGCTTTAACACAGACTCTCTTTATACTGAGGATGCAGCTCAAATGGCACCCTAGAGGCCACCTTATGGGCCCTGGTCTAAAGTAGTGCACTAGATAGGGACTCGAACCCTGGTCTAAAGTAGTGCACTAGATAGGAACTAGGGTGCCATTTGGGACACATATTAATTTATCCTCAGAGCCAAAAAGCTTTCAGCAGCCTGCCACCCAGAGACAGGCTGACTGCAACTACCACTCCAGGCAGTAGTGTTATATAATGTGATGTCATTTAGAGCAGAGAGAGAGATGTTCTCCAAGGGGCATCATCAGACACTAGACTAGTGTCTCCCTAAATGTCAACACAGGGACAGACCATGAGGATTTGTCCTCACCACTGATGGGGCAAATTCAGGGGTCTTCAACTTTTTGTTACCCAAGGACCCCCGCCCTGGCATTCAGGTGACCCAGGGACCCCCGCCCAGGCAAAACCGGTGAACCATGGACCCCCGCCCAGGCATACAGGTGACCCAGGGACCATCGCCCAGGCAAACTGTTGAACCATGGACCCCCGCCCAGGCAAACCGGTGACCCAGGGACCCCCGCCCAGGCAAACCGGTGACCCAGGGACCCCCGCCCAGGCAAACCGGTGACCCAGGGACCCCCGCCCAGGCAAACCGGTGACCCAGCACCCCCATCGTATGTTAGCATAACAAACTGTTCACGTCTTGTCTTATCATCAGGTGAAGGTTAAGTCATCAACATTTTGAAATGAATAGATTTGGTAGATGGTTTTATATTATTTTGACCTCCCACATTATAACAGGAAGAGGAAGTGGAACTCTAACATGACCTGTTAGCTAGACAGGTCACTCCAAACACTAATAGCCAATAGCAGCTGTTTCGCTGGTTAAACAAAGGTGAGCCATGTGTTGGTCAAAATCTGTCAAGAAAGCTGACCAGCAGCCAGCGGCTCACAGTGCTTTTTCAAAGCTTATGGCGCATTGCTCTGCCCAGGCGGTGCTGACGCATGTCGGCTCTTACACCGCCTGCATAGATATTTAACTATCAGCTAATCGCATCATATGTTACAGCAATCATGTGCCCTACAGCACTGTCGATGACGTGGCACGCAGCCATTGGTTGATGCATGCAAAGTCTGAGCAGGGGAGCGCGACCATTGGTTGATACTTCAGTAAATGTCATTTGCTCAATATTATGAGTTGAGAAATAAATTTGACATTATTATATTATATTCTCATCTTTTCTACTGTAGGTATGTCATTCAAAAGGGGTTTATCTTGTTAGCAATATTCATAAAAACTATTAAATTGTTAAAAATGTAAATCCCCTTTTTTTAAAATATATTTTCACGGACCCCCTGCAATACCACGGACCCTGGGTTGAATACCCCTGGGCTAGTTGATGCACAGGACTAGGCCACAGATTAAAGGAGGAGAAGGAGGGGGAGGAGCAGGAGGAGGAGGAGGAGGATTAGGAGGAGGAGGATTAGGAGGAGGAGGAAGAGGAGGAGGAGGAGGATGAGGATGAGCAGGAGGAGGATGAGCAGGAGGAGGATGAGCAGGAGGAGGAGCAGGAGCAGGAGGAGGAAGAGGATTAGGAGGAGGAGGAGAAGGAGGAGCAGGAGGAGGAGGAGGAGTATTAGTAGGAGGAGGAAGAGGAGGAGCAGGAGGAGGAGGAGCAGGAGGAGGAAGAGGAGGAGCAGGGGGAGGAGGAGGAGCAGGAGGAGGAGCAGGAGGAGGAGGAGAAGAAGGAGGAGAAGGAGGAAGAGGAGGAGCAGGAGGAGCAGCAGGAGGATGAGCAGGAGGAGGAGGAGTGGGAGGAGGAGGAGCAGGAGGGGGAGGAGGGGGAGGAGCAGGAGGAGGAGGAGGAGCAGGAGGAGGAGGAGGAGGAGGAGGAGGAGGAGGAGGAGGAAGAGGAAGAGGAGGAGCAGGAGGAGGAGGAGCAGGAGGAGGAGCAGGAGGATGAGGAGCAGGAGGAGGAGGAGCAGGAGGAGGGGGAGGAGGAGGAGGAGGGGGAGGAGCAACCCCATTGACTTCCCTTAGAGGTGAGAGGATCAGGATGTGAAAGGTATGTGCAGCACATTCACCATGTTGACACTGATGCACCAGCACCTATTCAATCATCAATTCACCTTCACACTGAGTTGTCTACGTGGGCCGGGTACTTTGTAAATGGGAGTTCTTCTGAGTCAGGTAATCCAAGGCCATGTGGCCCTAGCTACACTCCCCTGGCCGGATCTCAATATTCTAAAGGGGTGTCCTTTCCTTTCCCTCTCCTTGGCTCCATCCGATGATATGAAAGACCAGGACAGGTAGAAAGCAAACACCTGGAATTGGAGATTTTAGACTTTAGACTATTGAGATGTAGCCTGTGTTACTTGAATCCACTACTTCCCCTGGTCTTCATCTATCATGTTCTGTTCCTATCTCTTCTGTCCGAGACAGGGCTTCCTCTATCATGTTCTGTTCCTATCTCTTCTGTCCGAGACAGGGCTTCCTCTGTCATGTTCTGTTCCTATCTCTTCTGTCCGAGACAGGGCTTCCTCTGTCATGTTCTGTTCCAATCTCTTCTGTCCAAGACAGGGCTTCCTCTGTCATGTTCTGTTCCTATCTCTTCTGTCCAAGACAGGGCTTCCTCTGTCATGTTCTGTTCCTATCTCTTCTGTCCAAGACAGGGCTTCCTCTGTCATGTTCTGTTCCTATCTCTTCTGTCCAAGACAGGGCTTGCTCTGTGAATTCTAGTACTCCTACCTTTTACATGGCCATGGGAAGTGAGTAAGTTAGAAAATCATTATTTCTGTTCTCAAGCATATAATTGCTTCTGCGTGTTTGGGATCCACAACATGCACAGTGTTGAGAGGGAGGGAGAAAGAAAGAGAGACAGAGACAGAGAGAGAGATAATTTCTCAGCCCTTCAGCTCCATGGACAGCTCCATTGTTTTTGAAACACTTTGAAGAACATCCTAGTTAGCAACAATTAGTCATATACAGTCAATGTCTGACTATAGGTCTACCTATATGTCTATCACCTATTGTCTACCTGTAAGGCCACTCACCTGTTCTGGACCTTGGAAACATATCCTGCACTGGGGAGTCCTAACACCACTGTCTGTGCGACTGTTCAGGGAGAATCTCTCCTCACACTTCGCTTTGGAGCAGTTCCTCCTCGGAAGCTGCCATAGTCCAGGGGTCCAGTCTGTCCCGTAGCATGCTGCCATTCCTCTGTCGCTTTAGGCCGTTTGTCCCGGCAGAATGAGGCTCTCCTGTCGGCGGGCCAGGGGCAGCATAACATCCGCCTCTGGTGGAGGTGCACTCGCTGCAGAGTTGCCTGTTGTCGGCGGCGGCAACCAATCAATGCCGGTGCCGGACCCATTTCTGTCCGTGTATTGTCCGTTTCATGGGGATGATCGCGGTGGCGGAGCCGGGACCGGCGGTCCTGAGTAAGAAAACCTTCAGGTCACTGAACAAAACGCAACAGCGGCCTTTGGACATGCCCTGGCGGCGGAGCAGCATCGGTCTCCGGCTCAACAATCCCCAGCACCATACAACCACCCCGAGAGACAACAACATGTGTCTGTTTCGATATGAGATACAGGTGGAGATTCCTATTCAGAAATGTGCAGCGCACAGGAAGAGAAAAGGAAACGCTTACTGTTATTTCGTTGAGGACGATCCGAAAGAGGAGTTTTCTCTGTTGTGACTTTTCCAGTTGGGCTGAATGACATTCTTTCTCTCAACAGCTATTTTCAATTTAGCTCTGAATTCTAAAATCGAATCAGCCTGAATAAATCGAATGAGTCGGTGTGCGCGCACCACCACACATCATTTCTCAGCCTTGTCAGAGAACCCTATCTGTGCACTAGCCTTGGAGGCTCGCTTATGCCTGTAACTAAGTAATTGCTCAGGTTACAGGAAAACCCTGACTATATATCAAACAAATAGACGCACATGTCTCATATACCTTAGAGAAATGGGCAGGCACATAGCTGAGCATCTTCCCATTTCATTCCAATGGCATCACAAACCGGATCCTGGGAACAAGGACTATAGTATTGCGATCTTTTCATGCTTGTCTAGCCTGCTCTCCCGTTGCCCTTTATGCGATCCTGCGTTGTATCATGTTCCATTAATCCAACAGCTTTGTTCCTTTACGGGCCTTCTACCAACAATGTCCCGTTACATGTTGTAATAACAGTCGCTATGTGGCCACTGCTCCTTGATATAACCGCCACCCCCCCCACCCGTTGACCAGTCGAGCCCTGCTTAAATCATCCTTTCTCTATACTCATCCTGATGGATGCTTTAAAGGTTATGTCCTCGGCTGCAGTCTAATACAGTTTCCACGGTAGTTTGCGTTCGTCGCCTGTCAATTCAACGGTCTGTCTGAGAAGGTTGAGGCGATTCCCACAACAAAAGCCTACAAGATAATGTAGGGATGTCACGAACATGCCCTGGGCTTCGCTTCCACTGAGCCTAGCCTCCTACCGTCATTTTCTCTCACACGGAGCATCCTCTTTACAAGCGGGTAATCCACATATTTTAACGACATAACAGTGTTTAAATTCACCCCGAAACGGTTGTTGTCATGTCTTTGGGTCGACAGGAGCAGCGAAACCGGAGAGAGGTGGTTGATGTGGGCCGTTGTCTCTGTGCTTTTGAAATCCGTTCGACTCGATGGTTCTCTTCTCGCCGCGGGTTCAGCACCATTAAGGACGGGACAGCTCCCAGGCGCGGGCCCGCTGGAACACCAGCGTGATGCAAGAAAGGGGGCGAGCATGGGCTGGCTCGTCTCATCTCGGATAGCAACAAGATAACATCTGGGATGAATGAGATTAAATAATAGATTCAGCAGGAATCACAAACAGATATAGTATTTGACAAAAACGAATCATGTGAAACCTTGATTACATTGGGATACGATTCACACATCCCTCTATTTACGCGTGGAAGACTTGGAACAGATTTCATAAATAAAATCAAAAATACTTTGAGATGATTTTCTGGTGATTTTACAGTCTTTTATGTGTAAAATTATATATCTAAAAAAAAAATCATTGATTGGGGAACGTAGGCTGTTCACATTTAGCAAACAAGCTGCTTAAATGAATAAAAAAGTTGACATATAGGTCTAAATTGGAGGTGCCTTATGATGCTATATGGGCTGTGGCTGTTGAATAATGCACAGTAGACTATCCCCTATACACTAGGTATTTATATATTCTGGTCTGCCTAGTGTGCTTAGTGCCACGCTACAGCCTTCCCTGAACCTGCTGAACCCTGGCAGTAAGCTACAACACACACACACACACACACACACACACACACACAAACACACCACCACACACACCACACACACACACACACACACACACACCCACACCCACACCCACCCCCACACCCACAACCCCACACACACAATCCAGATACAAGAAGAGTGAGCTGAATTCTCTCCATTCCTCTCTCTTCAACATGCGTCTGAAGAGACAAGTGCGCCAGTCTGATGAGGAGTGGCCCAAATGACACCCTAATTCCCTACATAGTGCACTACTTTTGACCAGAGCCCTATGAGCTATAAAAGGAAAAGGTGCCATTTGGGATGCAATCAGAGGAGTGGGCCACTCACTGCTGCAGTTCCCCCAGGCCCAGGGAAATATGTCACACTGTTGTAGGACTTCCACTAGCATTAACCCCCAAACAATTTACACTGTGTAGGACTTCCACTAGCATTAACCCCCTCAAACAATTTACACTGTTGTAGGACTTTCCACTAGCATTAACCCCCAAACAATTTACACTGTTGTAGGACTTCCACTAGCATTAACCCCCAAACAATTTACACTGTTTGTAGGACTTCACTAGCATTAACCCCTAAACAATTTACACTGTTGTAGGACTTCCACTAGCATTAACCCCTAAACAATTTACACTGTTGTAGGACTTCCACTAGCATTAACCCCCAAACAATTTACACTGTTGTAGGACTTCCACTAGCATTAACCCCCAAAACAATTTACACTGTTGTAGGACTTCCATAGCATTAACCCCAAACAATTACACTGTTGTAGGACTTCCCACTAGAATCATTAACCCCCAAACAATTTACACTGTTGTAGGACTTCCCCTAGCATTAACCCCCAAACAATTTACACTGTTGTAGGACTTCCACTAGCATTAACCCCCAAACAATTTACACTGTTGTAGGACTTCCACTAGCATTAACCCCTAAACAATTTACACTGTTGTAGGACTTCCACTAGCATTAACCCCCAAACAATTTACACTGTTGTAGGACTTCCACTAGCATTAACCCCTAAACAATTTACACTGTTGTAGGACTTCCCCTAGCATTAACCCCCAAACAATTTACACTGTTGTAGGACTTCCACTAGCATTAACCCCCAAACAATTTACACTGTTGAAGGACTTCCACTAGCATTAACCCCCAAACAATTTACACTGTTGTAGGACTTCCACTAGCATTAACCCCTAAACAATTTACACTGTTGTAGGACTTCCACTAGCATTAACCCCCAAACAATTTACACTGTTGTAGGACTTCCACTAGCATTAACCCCCAAACAATTTACACTGTTGTAGGACTTCCACTAGCATTAACCCCCAAACAATTTACACTGTTGTAGGACTTCCACTAGCATTAACCCCCAAACAATTTACACTGTTGTAGGACTTCCCACCACCACTAGCATTAACCCCCAAACAATTTACACTGTTGTAGGACTTCCACTAGCATTAACCCCCAAACAATTTACACTGTTGTAGGACTTCCACTAGCATTAACCCCAAACAATTTATACTGTTGTAGGACTTCCACCACCACTAGCATTAACCCCCAAACAATTTACACTGTTGTAGGACTTCCACTAGCATTAACCCCCAAACAATTTACACTGTTGTAGGACTTCCCCTAGCATTAACCCCCAAACAATTTACACTGTTGAAGAAACTTCTCTTAATCACCCGTGTTCTCTCATCTCACTCTCTCACTCTCTCTTTGTTTCTCTTTCTCTCTCTCTGTCTCGATTTCTCTCTCTTCCTCTCTCTTTCTCTCTCACTCTCTCTCTCACTGTCTTCTCTTTCTCTCTGTCTCGATTTCTCTCTCATCTCTCTTTTCTCTCTTCTCTCTCACTCTCTCAACTATGCAGAGCAATTATGATTCTTTATCAATACTGTATGTTTGACACTGCTTGCAATGGCCAGTGAGGTGTGAGGCTCATGGCCTTTATTGTTAATGTTATCTGTCATATGACA
Organism: Salmo trutta; assembly: GCF_901001165.1. Taxonomy (NCBI): domain Eukaryota; kingdom Metazoa; phylum Chordata; class Actinopteri; order Salmoniformes; family Salmonidae; genus Salmo; species Salmo trutta. The sequence continues at coordinate 1,650 of NW_021822769.1, read as the reverse complement.
TAAGTCATTGTCACATCACACAATCTGACCTCAGGGTGTAGGCTACTGTCAGTGTGACATCCTGCTCTGTGATGGAATGTGAGTGTCCCTCACCTACTGGAATGTAGCCTGTCAGTATCTCTATCTTTATGATAATAAAAACAAGGACTTTTAAAGGGGAAATCTGTGATTGGTACCTACATTTTTAGACTTGTAAATTAATTCTATATTATATACCCATTGACTTTTAATTGAGCGTAGTTCAACTGTCCTACCCCATCGGAGCCCAAAATATAAGTGTTTTACTCCATTGTTTGTAAACAATGTAATTTTTATCATGTCTGACTAATGTGTCATCTCACTTTCTCTCTCTGAGCTGTCTGTGGTGCTGAATGCTGAATCTCTCTCTCTCCCCCTGATGCGTGGTTTTGTGTATTTTCTGAGGATGCTGTGGTACAATTGGGGCTTTAGAGAAAGAAACACATCACATTCTCAAGGAAAGTTATCTTAAAAAGGGGATTATCTCATATTCCTGTAGATCCCCAGCTAAAACACACACACACACACACACACACACACACACACCACACACCACACAAAACACACACACACACACACACAACACACACCCACACACACAACACCACACACACACACACACACACACACCCCCCACACACCACATCCAGATACAAGAAGAGTGAGCTGAATTCTCTCCATTTCCTCTCTCTTCAACATGTGTCTGAAGAGACAAGTGAGCCAGTCTGAGTGAGAGTGGCCCAAATGACACCCTAATTCCCTACATAGTGCACTACTTTTGACCAGAGCCCTATGAGCTATATAAGGAAAAGGTGCCATTTGGGATGCAATCAGAGGAGTGGCCCACTCACTGCTGCAGTTTCCCCCAGGCCCAGGGAAATATGTCACACTGTTGTAGGACTTCCACTAGCATTAACCCCCAAACAATTTACACTGTTGTAGGACTTCCACTAGCATTAACCCCCAAACAATTTACACTGTTGTAGGACTTCCACTAGCATTAACCCCTAAACAATTTACACTGTTGTAGGACTTCCACTAGCATTAACCCCCAAACAATTTACACTGTTGTAGGACTTCCACTAGCATTAACCCCCAAACATTTACACTGTTGTAGGACTTCCACTAGCATTAACCCCTAAACAATTTACACTGTTGTAGGACTTCCACTAGCATTAACCCCCAAACAATTTACACTGTTGTAGGACTTCCACTAGCATTAACCCCCAAACAATTTACACTGTTGTAGGACTTCCACTAGCATTAACCCCAAACAATTTACACTGTTGTAGGACTTCCACTAGCATTAACCCCCAAACAATTTACACTGTTGTAGGACTTCCACTAGCATTAACCCCCAAACAATTTACACTGTTGTAGGACTTCCACTAGCATTAACCCCCAAACAATTTACACTGTTGTAGGACTTCCACTAGCATTAACCCCCAAACAATTTACACTGTTGTAGGACTTCCACTAGCATTAACCCCAAACAATTTACACTGTTGTAGGACTTCCACTAGCATTAACCCCCAAACAATTTACACTGTTGTAGGACTTCCACTAGCATTAACCCCAAACAATTACACTGGTGGTCCACTAGCATTCCCCCCCCCAACAATTTACACTGTT
>NW_021822768.1:153450-174936 GCF_901001165.1 Salmo trutta | reverse complement strand
TCTCCTCCCTCTCTCATCTCCTCTCCCTCCCTCTCCCCTCTCCTCCCTCCCTCTCCTCCCTCTCTCATCTCCTCTCCCTCCCTCTCCTCCCTCCTCTCATCTCCTCTCCCCTCTCTCTCATCTCCTCTCCCTCCCTCTCCCCTCTCTCTCATCTCCTCTCCCTCCCTCTCCCCTCTCTCTCATCTCCTCTCCCTCCCTCTCCTCCCTCTCTCATCTCCTCTCCCTCCCTCTCCCTCATCTCCTCTCTCTCATCTCCTCCCTCTCCCCTCTCTCTCATCTCCTCTCCCCTCTCTCTCATCTCTCTCATCTCCTCTCCCTCTCCCTCCCTCTCCTCCCTCTCTCATCTCCTCTCCCTCCCTCTCCCTTTCCCCTCTCTCTCATCTCCTCCCTCTCCCCTCTCTCTCATCTCCTCTCCCCTCTCTCTCATCTCCTCTCCCCTCTCTCTCATCTCCTCTCCCTCCCTCTCCTCCCTCTCTCATCTCCTCTCCCTCCCTCTCCCTTTCCCCTCTCTCTCATCTCCTCCCTCTCCCCTCTCTCTCATCTCCTCTCCCCTCTCTCTCATCTCCTCTCCCTCTCTCTCATCTCCTCTCCCCTCTCTCCTCTCCTCTCCCTTTCCCCTCTCCCCCTCCTCTCCTTCCTCTCCTCCCTCTCCTCCTCCCCCTCTCCTCCCCCTCTCCTTCCTCTCCTCCCCCTCTCCTCCCTCTCTCTCTCTCCACTAGGTAACCCGTTATCCCTGGTGGATCTAGTTCCTGTACTACAGAACACTCTAAAGGACGAGTCCTCTGTCACCTGTAAGATGGCCTGCTCTGCAGTCAGGGTAAGATGGCCTGCTCTGCAGTCAGGGTAAGATGGCCTGCTCTGCAGTCAGGGTAAGATGGCCTGCTCTGCAGTCAGGGTAAGATGGCCTGCTCTGCAGTCAGGGTAAGATGGCCTGCTCTGCAGTCAGGGTAAGATGGCCTGCTCTGCAGTCAGGGTAAGATGGCCTGCTCTGCAGTCAGGGTAAGATGGCCTGCTCTGCAGTCAGGGTAAGATGGCCTGCTCTGCAGTCAGGGTAAGATGGCCTGCTCTGCAGTCAGGGTAAGAGACGGATAGAAGGACAGCGTGTGTGTGTGTGCTGTGTGTGTGTGTGCTATGTGTATTAACGTGTGTGTGTGTGTGTGTGTGTGTGTGTGTGTGTGTGTATTAATGTGTGTGTGTGTGTGTGTGTGCTATGTGTATTAACGTGTGTGTGTGTTGCAGCACTGCATCATGACTCTTTGTAGCAGTACTCTGAGTGAGTTGGGTCTGCGTCTCCTGGTTGACCTGCTGACCTTAAAGGACTGTTCCTATTGGCTGGTCAGGACGGAACTCCTCGACACTCTGGCAGAGATAGATTTCCGGTAAGAGTTCCAGAATCTGCCTCCAAACGTTCCAGAATGGTTTTTAGGATCCAGTTTGGCCAAATCATAACGAGTAAGTAGGGGGACCTGATCCTAGATCAGAACTCCTACTCTGATCATCTTTATGAATACTGGACCTGATCCTAGATCAGAACTCCTACTCTGATAATCTTTATGAATACTGGACCTGATCCTAGATCAGAACTCCTACTCTGATAATCTTTATGAATACTGGACCTGATCCTAGATCAGAAGTCCTACTCTGATAATCTTAATGAATACTGGACCTGATCCTGGATCAGAACTCCTACTCTGATCATCTTTATGAATACTGGACCTGATCCTGGATCAGAACTCCTACTCTGATAATCTTTATGAATACTGGACCTGATCCTGGATCAGAACTCCCACTCTGATCATCTTTATGAATACTGTACCTGATCCTGGATCAGAACTCCTACTCTGATAATCTTTATGAATACTGGACCTGATCCTGGATCAGAACTCCTACTCTGATCATCTTTATGAATACTGGACCTGATCCTAGATCAGAACTCCTACTCTGATCATCTTTATGAATACTGTACCTGATCCTGGATCAGAACTCCTACTCTGATAATCTTTATGAATACTGGACCTGATCCTGGATCAGAACCCCTACTCTGATAATCTTTATGAATACTGGACCTTATCCTAGATCAGAACTCCTACTCTGATAATCTTTATGAATACTGGACCTGATCCTAGATCAGAACCCCTACTCTGATAATCTTTATGAATACTGGACCTTATCCTAGATCAGAACTCCTACTCTGATAATCTTTATGAATACTGGACCTGATCCTAGATCAGAACTCCTACTCTGATCATCTTTATGAATACTGGACCTGATCCTAGATCAGAACTCCTACTCTGATCATCTTTATGAATACTGGATCAGAACTTAGATCAGAACTCCTACTCTGATAATCTTTATGAATACTGGACCCGATCCTGGATCAGAACTCCGACTCTGATAATCTTTATGAATACTGGACCCTGATCCTAGATCAGAACTCTTTCTGGAGTTAATGTGTAGAGTGACTGGATGGTTGAATGTGTGGATCTCTAGATTGTTGTCTTGGTGTTTCCAGGTTGGTGAACTTCCTGGAGAAGAGAACAGAGAGTTTACACAAAGGAGAGCATCACTACACTGGGGTAAGACCTTCCAATATCTCTCTCTCTCTGTGTCTCTCTCTCTCTCTCTCTCTCTCTCTCTCTGTGTCTCTCTCTCTCTGTGTGTCTCTCTCTGTGTGTCTCTCTCTCTCTCTCTCTCTCTCTCTCTCTGTGTCTCTCTCTCTCTGTGTGTCTCTCTCTCTCTCTCTGTGTGTCTCTCTCTCTCTGTGTGTCTCTCTCTCTCTGTGTGTCTCTCTCTCTCTCTGTGTCTCTCTCTCTCTGTGTTTTCTCTCTCTCTCTCTCTGTGTCTCTCTCTCTCTCTCGGTCTCTGTCCATCCAGCTCTCTATTCACTTGACATCCTCCATGCTCTCTCTCTCTCTCTGTCTAGTTGCTAAGGTTACAGGAGAGAGTGTTGAATGGGGTTGTGATTCAGTTGTTGGGAGACGAAGACCCTCGAGTACGACACATAGCCGCTGCCACTGTCAGCAGGTACGGGTAGGACTTTGTGTGTGTCAGTGTGACAGAGTGTGTGTCAGTGTGACAGAGTGTGTGTCAGTGTGACAGAGTGTGTGTCAGTGTGACAGAGTGTGTGTGTGACAGAGTGTGTGTGTCAGAGTGTGTGTGTCAGAGTGTGTGTGTCAGAGTGTGTGTGTCAGAGTGTGTGTGTCAGAGTGTGTGTGTGTGTCAGAGTGTGTGTGTGTGTGTGTGTGTGTCAGAGTGTGTGTGTGTGTGTGTCAGAGTGTGTGTGTGTGTGTGTGTGTGGTGTGTGTCAGAGTGTGTGTGTGTCAGAGTGTGTGTGTCAGAGTGTGTGTGTCAGAGTGTGTGTGTCAGAGTGTGTGTGTGTCAGAGTGTGTGTGTGTCAGAGTGTGTGTGTGTCAGAGTGTGTGTGTGTCAGAGTGTGTGTGTGTGTCAGAGTGTGTGTGTGTGTGTCAGAGTGTGTGTGTGTGTGTCAGAGTGTGTGTGTGTGTCAGAGTGTGTGTGTGTGTCAGAGTGTGTGTGTGTGTCAGAGTGTGTGTGTGTGTCAGAGTGTGTGTGTGTCAGAGTGTGTGTGTGTGTGTCAGAGTGTGTGTGTGTGTCAGAGTGTGTGTGTGTGTCAGAGTGTGTGTGTGTGTCAGAGTGTGTGTGTGTGTCAGAGGTGTGTGTGTGTCAGAGTGTGTGTGTGTGTCAGAGTGTGTGTGTGTGTCAGAGTGTGTGTGTGTGTGTCAGAGTGTGTGTGTGTGTGTGTCAGAGTGTGTGTGTGTGTGTGTGTGAGTGTGTGTCAGAGTGTGTGTGTGTGTGTGTCAGAGTGTGTGTGTGTGTGTGTCAGAGTGTGTGTGTGTGTGTCTGTGTGTGTGTGTGTCAGAGTGTCAGAGTGTGTGTGTGTGTGTCAGAGTGTGTGTGTGTGTGTCAGTGTGTGTGTGTGTCAGAGTGTGTGTGTGTGTGTGTGTTTGTGTGTGTGTGTCAGAGTGTCAGAGTGTGTGTGTGTGTCAGAGTGTGTGTGTGTGTGTGTGTCAGAGTGTGTGTGTGTGTGTCAGTGTGTGTGTGTCAGAGTGTGTGTGTGTGTGTGTGTGTGTCAGAGTGTGTGTGTGTGTGTGTCAGAGTGTGTGTGTGTCAGAGTGTGTGTGTGTCAGAGTGTGTGTGTGTGTCAGAGTGTGTGTGTGTCAGAGTGTGTGTGTGTCAGAGTGTGTGTGTGTGTCAGAGTGTGTGTGTGTCAGAGTGTGTGTGTGTGTGTGTCAGAGTGTGTGTGTGTGTCAGAGTGTGTGTGTGTGTGTGTCAGAGTGTGTGTGTGTGTGTCAGAGTGTGTGTGTGTGTCAGAGTGTGGGTGTGTGTCTGTGTGTGTGTTGTGTGTGTGTGTGTGTGTGTGTGTGTCAGAGTGTGTGTGTGTGTCAGAGTGTGTGTCAGAGTGTGTGTGTGTGTGTGTGTGTCAGAGTGTGTGTGTGTGTGTGTCAGAGTGTGTGTGTGTGTGTGTGTGTGTGTGTCAGAGTGTGTGTGTGTGTGTGTCAGAGTGTGTGTGTGTGTGTGTGTGTCAGTGTGTGTGTGTCAGAGTGTGTGTGTGTCAGAGTGTGTGTGACAGTGTGTGTCAGAGTGTGTGTGTGTGTGTGTGTCAGAGTGTGTGTGTGTGTGTGTGTGTGTGACGGTGTGATTGAAAGCAAATCTCGTCCTTTCCATCCTCTCTCCTTCAACCAGCTGTCCTGTGTTCTGTCCTCCAGGCTGGTCAGCATGTTGTTCTATGAGTGTGACCAGGGTCAGGCTGATCCAGTGGTGGCTATAGCCAGGGACCAGAGCTCTGTCTATCTGCAGTTACTGATGCATGAGACGCTACCGCCTTCACACTTTACTGTCTCTACCATCACCAGGTATATATACACTTTACTGTCTCTACCATCACCAGGTATATATACACTTTACTGTCTCTACCATCACCAGGTATATACACACTTTACTGTCTCTACCATCACCAGGTATGTATACACTTTACTGTCTCTACCATCACCAGGTATATATACACTTTACTGTCTCTACCATCACCAGGTATATATACACTTTACTGTCTCTACCATCACCAGGTATATATACACTTTACTGTCTCTACCATCACCAGGTATATATACACTTTACTGTCTCTACCATCACCAGGTATATATACACTTTACTGTCTCTACCATCACCAGGTATATATACACTTTACTGTCTCTACCATCACCAGGTATGTATACACTTTACTGTCTCTACCATCACCAGGTATATATACACTTTACTGTCTCTACCATCACCAGGTATATATACCTTACTGTCTCTACCATCACCAGGTATATACACTTTACTGTCTCTACCATCACCAGGTATATATACACTTTACTGTCTCTACCATATACACTTTACTGTCTCTACCACACCAGGTATGTATACACTTTACTGTCTCTACCATCACCAGGTATATATACACTTTACTGTCTCTACCATCACCAGGTATGTATACACTTTACTGTCTCTACCATCACCAGGTATATATACACTTTACTGTCTCTACCATCACCAGGTATATATACACTTTACTGTCTCTACCATCACCAGGTATATATACACTTTACTGTCTCTACCATCACCAGGTATATATACACTTTACTGTCTCTACCATCACCAGGTATATATATACACTTTACTGTCTCTACCATCACCAGGTATATATACACTTTACTGTCTCTACCATCACCAGGTATATATATACACTTTACTGTCTCTACCATCACCAGGTATGTATACACTTACTGTCTCTACCATCACCAGGTATATATACACTTTACTGTCTCTACCATCACCAGGTATATATACACTTTACTGTCTCTACCATCACCAGGTATATATACACTTTACTGTCTCTACCATCACCAGGTATATATACACTTTACTGTCTCTACCATCACCAGGTATGTATATATACACTTTACTGTCTCTACCATCACCAGGTATATATACACTTTACTGTCTCTACCATCACCAGGTATATATACACTTACTGTCTCTACCATCACCAGGTATGTATATATACACTTTACTGTCTCTACCATCACCAGGTATATACACACTTTACTGTCTCTACCATCACCAGGTATATATACACTTTACTGTCTCTACCATCACCAGGTATATATACATACTTTACTGTCTCTACCATCACCAGGTATATATACACTTACTGTCTCTACCAGTCACCAGGTATATATACACTTTACTGTCTATACCATCCACCATGGTATATATACACTTTACTGTCTATACCATCACCAGGTATATTACACTTTACTGTCTCTACCATCACCAGGTATATCCTACACTTCTACTGTCTCTACCATCACCCGGTATAATATACCACTTTTACTGTCTCGTACCATCAACCTACTGTATAGATATATACAACTTTCCTGTCTCTACCATCACCAGGTATATATACACTCTACTGTCTCTACCGTCACCAGGTATACTATACACTTTACTGTCTCTACCATCCACCAGGTATATATACACTTTACTGTCTCTACCATCACCAGGTATATATTACACTTTACTGTCTCTACCATCACCAGGTATATATAGCACTTTACTGTCTCTACATCACCAGGTATATATACACTTTACTGTCTCTACCATCACCAGGTATATATATACACTTTACTGTCTCTACCATCACCAGGTATATATACACTTACTGTCTTACCAGTCACCAGGTATCTATACACTTTACTGTCTCTACCGGCACCAGGTATATATACACTTTACTGTCTTACCATCACCAGGTATATATACACTTTACTGTCTCTACCATCACAGGTATATATACACTTTACTGTCTCTACCATCACCAGGTATATATACACTTTACTGTCTCTACCATCACCAGGTATATATACACTTTACTGTCTCTACCATCACCAGGTATATATACACTTTACTGTCTCTACCATCACCAGGTATATATACACTTTACTGTCTCTACCATCACCAGGTATATATACACTTTACTGTCTCTACCCGTCACCAGGTATATATACACTTTACTGTCTCTACCATCACCAGGTATATATACACTTTACTGTCTCTACCGTCACCAGGTATATATACACTTTACTGTCTCTACCGTCACCAGGTATATATACACTTTACTGTCTCTACCGTCACCAGGTATATATACACTTTACTGTCTCTACCGTCACCAGGTATATATACACTTTACTGTCTCTACCGTCACCAGGTATATATACACTTTACTGTCTCTACCGTCACCAGGTATATATACACTTTACTGTCTCTACCATCACCAGGTATGTATATACTTTACTGTCTCTACCATCACCAGGTATGTATATATATACACTTTACTGTCTCTACCATCACCAGGTATATATACACTTTACTGTCTCTACCATCACCAGGTATATATACACTTTACTGTCTCTACCATCACCAGGTGTATATACACTTTACTGTCTCTACCGTCACCAGGTATATATACACTTTACTGTCTCTACCGTCACCAGGTATATATACACTTTACTGTCTCTACCGTCACCAGGTATATATACACTTTACTGTCTCTACCATCACCAGGTATGTATATACTTTACTGTCTCTACCATCACCAGGTATGTATATATATATACACTTTACTGTCTCTACCATCACCAGGTATATATACACTTTACTGTCTCTACCATCACCAGGTATATATACACTTTACTGTCTCTACCATCACCAGGTATATATACACTTTACTGTCTCTACCATCACCAGGTATATATATATACACACTTTACTGTCTCTACCATCACCAGGTATATATACACTTTACTGTCTCTACCATCACCAGGTATATATACACTTTACTGTCTCTACCATCACCAGGTATATATACACTTTACTGTCTCTACCATCACCAGGTATATATACACTTTACTGTCTCTACCATCACCAGGTATATATACACTTTACTGTCTCTACCATCACCAGGTATATACACACTTTACTGTCTCTACCATCACCAGGTATATATACACTTTACTGTCTCTACCATCACCAGGTATATATACACTTTACTGTCTCTACCATCACCAGGTATATATACACTTTACTGTCTCTACCATCACCAGGTATATATACACTTTACTGTCTCTACCATCACCAGGTATGTATATATACACACTTTACTGTCTCTACCATCACCAGGTATGTATATAAACACACTTTACTGTCTCTACCATCACCAGGTATGTATATATACACACTTTACTGGTCTCTGTCTGAGGAGTAGGGTTGATCCGAGCATCATGCACCCTAGCTAACTGACTAGTTCTGTCTGGTCTCTGTCTGAGGAGTAGGGTTGATCCGAGCATCATGCACCCTAGCTAACTGACTAGTTCTGTCTGGTCTCTGTCCGAGGAGTAGGGTTGATCCGAGCGTCATGCTAACTGGCTAGTTCTGTCTGGTCTCTGTCCGAGGAGTAGGGTTGATCCGAGCGTCATGCTAACTGGCTAGTTCTGTCTGGTCTCTGTCTGATGAGTAGGGTTGATCCGAGGGTCATGCTAACTGGCTAGTTCGGTCTGGTCTCTGTCTGAGGAGTAGGGTTGATCCGAGCGTCATGCACCCTAGCTAACTGGCTAGTTCTGTCTGGTGTCTGTCCGAGGAGTAGGGTTGATCCGAGCGTCATGCTAACTGGCTAGTTCGGTCTGGTCTCTGTCTGAGGAGTAGGGTTGATCCGAGCGTCATGCACCCTAGCTAACTGGCTAGTTCTGTCTGGTGTCTGTCCGAGGAGTAGGGTTGATCCGAGCATCATGCACCCTAGCTAACTGACTAGTTCTGTCTGGTCTCTGTCTGATGAGTAGGGTTGATCCGAGCGTCATGCTAACTGGCTAGTTCGGTCTGGTCTCTGTCTGAGGAGTAGGGTTGATCCGAGCGTCATGCACCCTAGCTAACTGGCTAGTTCTGTCTGGTGTCTGTCCGAGGAGTAGGGTTGATCCGAGCGTCATGCACCCTAGCTAACTGACTAGTTCTGTCTGGTCTCTGTCTGAGGAGTAGGGTTGATCCGAGCGTCATGCTAACTGACTAGTTCGGTCTGGTCTCTGTCTGAGGAGTAGGGTTGATCCGAGCGTCATGCACCCTAGCTAACTGGCTAGTTCTGTCTGGTGTCTGTCTGAGGAGTAGGGTTGATCCGAGCGTCATGCTAACTGGCTAGTTCTGTCTGGTCTCTGTCTGAGGAGTAGGGTTGATCCGAGCGTCATGCTAACTGGCTAGTTCCAGACACAGATTAGAGAACACCTCCCTCCTGACCATTAGACTGGTCCTAACAGACCTCATCTCCAGGTCCTGGTAGAGGGTGTTCATCTCCAGGTCCTGGTAGAGGGTGTTCATCTCCAGGTCCTGGTAGAGGGTGTTCATCTCCAGGTCCTGGTAGAGGGTGTTCATCTCCAGGTCCTGGTAGAGGGTGTTCATCTCCAGGTCCTGGTAGAGGGTGTTCATCTCCAGGTCCTGGTAGAGGGTGTTCATCTCCAGGTCCTGGTAGAGGGTGTTCAGGTCCTGGTAGAGGGTGTTCATCTCCAGGTCCTGGTAGAGGGTGTTCATCTCGAGATCCTGGTAGAGCTGGTAGAGGGTGTTCATCTCCAGGTCCTGGTAGAGGGTGTTCATCTCCAGGTCCTGGTAGAGGGTGTTCATCTCCAGGGTTAATGACTTTAATTGTATTATCAGCAACACTTTAGTTCAGTCTTTTAGTCTGTTGACTGACTCCTGGTATAACAACAGAGATTAGAGCGTTCACAAATTCATTCCCTTATTCTGAGCTCTTGCTCTCTCAAAGCAGACTCTGACATCAGAGGAGATCGCCAGAGAGACTTTTCCAATTCATCCTGCATCTCTCTTTCTCTATGTCAGGACGTATCGTGGTTATAACCTGTCTCAGGGGGTGTCAGACGTCACTGTGGAGAATAACTTGTCAAGAGTCGTCTCTGCTGTGTCCCACGCTCTCACCTCTTCTACGTCAAGGGCCCTCACTGTGAGTACACACACACACACACACACACACACACACAGACGCACACCTCCATGTCTAGGGCCCTCACAGTAAGTACACACACACACACACACACACCTCCATGTCTAGGGCCCTCACTGTGAGTACACACACACACACACAGACGCACACAGACGCACACCTCCATGTCTAGGGCCCTCACTGTGAGTACACACACACACACACACACACACCTCCATGTCTTAGGGCCCTCACAGTGAGTGTCCTTGGTGTCCTCCTCCTCCGTGGGCCAGACGTCCATCCCTCCAGGACAACATACCTTATTGTCTCATTTAGGAAACGTCTCCTTTAGGAAATGGAATTATCAATCTGTCCTTTTTTTCCTTCCTGTGTAGTTTGGCTGCTGTGAGGCGCTGCATCTTCTGACCACCACCTTCCCAGCATGCACCTGGAGTACGGGCTGGCACTGTGGTTACGTCAGCTCCACCGTCACACACCCCAACCGATCCAACCTCAACCGCTCTCGGGCACGCTCACACAGGTACACACACACACACACACACACACACACACACACACACACACACACACACACACACGCTCACACAGGTACACACACACACACACACACACGCTCACACAGGTACACACACACACACACACACACACACACACACACACACACACACACACACACACACACACACGCTCACACAGGCTCACACAGGTACACACACACACGCTCACACAGGTACACACACACACGCACACACAGGTACACACACACACACGCTCACACAGGTACACACACACGCGCTCACACAGGTACACTCACACACACACACACACTCTCACACAGGTACACACACACACACACACACACGCTCACACAGGTACACACACACACGCTCACACAGGTACACACACACACACACACACACACACACACACACACGCTCACACAGGTACACACACACACACACACACACACACACACACACACGCTCACACAGGTACACACACACACACGCTCACACAGGTACACACACACACGCACACACAGGTACACACACACACACACGCTCACACAGGTACACACACACGCGCTCACACAGGTACACTCACACACACACACACACACTCTCACACAGGTACACACACACACACAGGTACACACACACACACGCTCACACAGGTACACACACACACACACACACAGGTACACACGCGCACACACACACACGCGCTCACACAGGTACACACACACACACGCTCACACACACGCTCACACAGGTACACACACACACACACACACACACACACACGCTCACACAGGTACACACACACACACGCTCACACAGGTACACACACACAGGTACACACACACACACGCTCACACAGGTACACACACACGCGCTCACACAGGTACACTCACACGCGCTCACACAGGTACACTCACACACACACACACTCTCACACAGGTACACACACACACACACAGGTACACACACACACACACACTCACACAGGTACACACACACACACACACAGGTACACACGCGCACAAACACACACACACACACACGCTCACACAGGTACACACACGCGCTCACACAGGTACACACACACACACGCTCACACAGGTACACACACACACGCTCACACAGGTACACACACACACACACACACACGCGCTCACACAGGTACACACACACGCGCTCACACAGGTACACACACACACACACACGCTCACACAGGTACACACACACACACGCTCACACACACACACACACGCTCACACAGGTACACACACGCTCACACACACGCTCACACGCTCACACACACACACACACGCTCACACAGGTACACACACGCTCACACACACGCTCACACAGGTACACACACACACACACACACGCACTCACACAGGTACACACACACACACACACGCACTCACACAGGTACACACACACACACACGCACTCACACAGGTACACACACACACGCACTCACACAGGTACACACACACACACACACGCGCTCACACACACGCTCACACAGGTACACACACACACACGCTCACACAGGTACACACACACACGCACACACAGGTACACACACACACACGCTCACACAGGTACACACACACGCGCTCACACAGGTACACTCACACACACACACACTCTCACACAGGTACACACACACACACACAGGTACACACACACACACGCTCACACAGGTACACACACACACACACACAGGTACACACGCGCACACACACACACACACACACACGCGCTCACACAGGTACACACACGCGCTCACACAGGTACACACACACACACGCTCACACACACGCTCACACAGGTACACACACACACACGCTCACACAGGTACACACACACACGCTCACACAGGTACACACACACACACACACACACACGCGCTCACACAGGTACACACACACGCGCTCACACAGGTACACACACACACACACACACACACGCTCACACAGGTACACACACACACACGCTCACACACACACACACGCTCACACAGGTACACACACGCTCACACACACGCTCACACGCTCACACACACACACACACGCTCACACAGGTACACACACGCTCACACACACGCTCACACAGGTACACACACACACACACACGCACTCACACAGGTACACACACACACACACGCACTCACACAGGTACACACACACACACACACGCACTCACACAGGTACACACACACACACACGCACTCACACAGGTACACACACACACACACGCACTCACACAGGTACACACACACACACACACACACACGCGCTCACACAGGTACACACACACACGCGCTCACACAGGTACACACACACACGCTCACACAGGTACACACGCGCTCACACAGGTACACACACACACGCTCACACAGGTACACACACACACACACGCTCACACAGGTACACACACACACGCTCACACAGGTACACACGCTCACACAGGTACACACACACACACACGCGCTCACACAGGTACACACACGCGCGCGCTCACACAGGTACACACACACACGCGCTCACACAGGTACACACACACACACACGCTCACACAGGTACACACACACACACGCTCACACAGGTACACACACACACACGCTCACACAGGTACACACGCTCACACAGGTACACACACACACACGCTCACACAGGTACACACACACACACACCCCTCAGTGTGGAGTTTGTATTTAATATTTCTCTCTCCCAGCCTCTCCCAGCCCGGCTCAGGCCCATTGGAGGAAGGGAAAAGGACTCTAACAGTAGGGATGGCTAACATGGTGTTGTCTCTACTGTCCTCTGCCTGGTTCCCTCTGGACCTCTCTGCTCACCAAGATGCTCTGCTGCTGGCCGGGAACCTGCTCGCTGGTACGTACCTGGACACAACACACCTGGACACAACACACCTGGACACAACACACCTGGACACAACACACCTGGACACAACACACCTGGACACAACACACCTGGACACAACACACCTGGACACAACAACTGTATACACCTGCTTGATGTTATTAACACACCTGGACACAACACACCTGGACACAACACACCTGGACACAACACCTGCATACACCTGCTTGATGTTATTAACACACCTGGATAAACCTGTATACACCTGCTTGATGTTATTAACACACCTGGATAAACCTGTATACACCTGCTTGATGTTATTAACACACCTGGATAAACCTGTATACACCTGCTTGATGTTATTAACACACCTGGATAAACCTGGATACACCTGCTTGATGTTATTAACACACCTGGATAAACCTGTATACACCTGCTTGATGTTATTAACACACCTGGATAAACCTGGATACACCTGCTTGATGTTATTAACCTGTTGGTGACCCCTTCCCGTTCTAATCCCATTAACGGGATTGATTTTGACAACAGCCAGTGGAAAATCAGAGCGCCAAATTTAAAACAGCTAAAATTCTCATAATTCAATTTTCTCAAACAATCAACTATTTTACACCATTTTAAAGATAAACTTCTCGTTAATCTAACCACATTGTCCGATTTCAAAAAGGCTTTACAGCGAAAGCATAAAATTAGATTGTTAGGACATAAACTTAACAAGAAACACCACACAGCCATTTCCCAAGCAACTTTATGCATCACAAAAACCCAAACCACAGCTAAATGAAGCACTAACCTTTGACGATCGTCATCAGATGACACTCCTAGGACATTATGTTACACAATACATGTATGTTTTGTTCAATCAAGTTCATATTTATTTCCAAAAACAGCATTTTACATTGGCGCGTAATGTTGAGAAATGTTTTCCCTCCAAGCCTCCCGGTGAATGAGCACAATGAGCACACATAATACGTCAATTCTCATCGTAAACATTGATCAATATAGAAGTGTTATGCACAGAATTATAGATACACTTCTCCTAAATGTAATCGCTTTGTCACATTTCAAAAAAGGTTCACGGCGAAAGCACAATTTGCAATAATCTGAGTACAGCCCAGATGACACTAACAACTAGCAAACAGAAACCCGACATCTTGGAGTCAATAAAACTAAGAAATGACATTATAAATATTCACTTACCTTTGATTATCTTCATCAGAAGGCACTCCCAGGAATCCCAGCTCCACAATAAATGTTCGATAAAGTTTATCTTTATGTCCAAATACATCCATTTTGTTCGCGCGTTAGGTTCACTATCCAAATCCACTACGCGCGTGCTTACTTAGTCCAGACGAAAAGTCAAAAAAGTTATACTACAGTTTCTAGAAACATGTCAAACGATGTATAGAATCAATCTTTAGGTTGTTTTTATCATATATCTTCAATAAAATTCCAACCAGACCTATCCGTTCTCTTTAGGATTGAATATGAACTCAGCTCGCTCCCAAGTCATTGCGCGTGACTTGAGCCCATGCCTTATAATGGGACACCAGTTTACCACAGCTGGTATTCCCTTCAAATTCACCGTAGAATCTTCAAACACCGTTCTAAAGACTGCTGACATCTAGTGGAAGCTTTAGGAAGTGCAAAATGAACCCTAAGTCACTGTATACAGTCAAGGCAATCACTTGAAAGGACTACAAGCACCAGACTTCCCACTTCCTGCTTGACTTTTTCTCAGGTTTTTGCCTGCCATATGAGTTCTGTTATACTCACAGACATCATTCAAACAGTTTTAGAAACTTCTGAGTGTTTTCTATCCAAATCTACTAATAATATGCATATTCTAGTTTCTGGGACAGAGTAGTAACCTGTTTAAATTGGGTACGTTTTTCATCCGGCCGTGAAAATACTGCCCCCTAGACCTAAGAGGTTTTAAGGTGTTTACAGAATGTTAACACACCTGGATAAACCTGTATACACCTGCTTGATGTTATTATAATGTTTACAGAATGTTAACACACCTGGATAAACCTGCATACACCTGCTTGATATTATAGTGTTTACCTGTCCCGCGTTGTTACAGCCTTCATAAAACCTTAGTACAACAATTGGTACGCTCTTTACAGAACGTTAAGCACACCTTAACAAACCTGTCGAACGTTAGCACAACGTTATTACGACATAATTACAACATAAACACAGCGGTGTCCGGGAACCTGGTAACCTGACTGTACGTGTAGCCCATGTAACATGTATATCTAAAATGTATGTAGTTCTGTTCTTGAGCTGTTCTTGTCTATTGACTTCCTGTATTATGTCATGGTTCATGTTTTGTGTGTAACCTCAGGAAGAGAAGCTGCTGCTTTAGAAACAGATAATGATCCTAATAAACCCCAGGAAGAGAAGCTGCTGCTATAGAAACAGATAATGATCATAATAAACCCCAGGAAGAGAAGCTGCTGCTATAGAAACAGATAATGATCCTAATAAACCCCAGGAAGAGAAGCTGCTGCTATAGAAACAGATAATGGTCCTAATAAACCCCAGGAAGAGAAGCTGCTGCTATAGAAACAGATAATGGTCCTAATAAACCCCAGGAAGAGTAGCTGCTGCTATAGAAACAGATAATGATCCTAATAAACCCCAGGAAGAGAAGCTGCTGCTATAGAAACAGATAATGATCCTAATAAACCCCAGGAAGAGAAGCTGCTGCTATATAAACAGATAATGGTCCTAATAAACCCCAGGAAGAGAAGCTGCTGCTATAGAAACAGATAATGATCCTAATCAAATACCACAATACAACAGTTACAACATTCAGCTGTCGTATTCCCAACATGACACCAAGCTGTAACGTTCTCTCCAGCGGCGGCTCCAAAGTGTATGTGTAGTCCCTGGGCTGGGGAGGAGGAGGGAGGGCCAGTCCCCAGTAAGACAGAGGAGCCCTGGGCAGCGGTGGGGGAGCGCCCCCTGGTGGTCCTGGTGGAACAACTCTTCTCTCACATCCTCAAGATACTCAACATCTGTGCCCACGTACTGGACGACACTCCGCCCGGACCCGCCGTCAAGGTGGGTGTGTGTGTCTAAACAATGTGTAAATCAGAGATGCAAAGGGATAATCTGTCCCCCAGGCCACCCTGCCGTCCCTAGCCAACGCTCCCTCTCTCAGTGTTGTCCTCTCTGTCCCCCAGGCCACCCTGCCGTCCCTAGCCACCGCTCCCATTCTCAGTGTTGTCCTCTCTGTCCCCCAGGCCACCCTGCCGTCCCTAGCCACTGCTCCCTCTCTGTGTTGTCCTCTCTGTCCCCCAGGCCACCCTGCCGTCCCTACCCACCACTCCCTCTCTCAGTGTTGTCCTCTCTGTCCCCCAGGCCACCCTGCCGTCCCTAGCCAACGCTCCCTCTCTCAGCCCCATCAGAAGGAAAGGCAAGGAGAAGGAGGTAGCAGAGCCAAGCACCACTCCCATGAGCCCTAAGAAAGGCAGCGAGACCAACACTGGTACAGTAGTCCACTTCCTGACTTCTTTTGCTCTGTAGGAAACATGTACACACTGACTTTAACTTCATAGAAACAATGGATTCTTTTTAACTTCAGTCCGTTTCTTAGTCCTTCATTAATGAACGATTTCAGTCAAAGGTGCGACGGTTTCAAACAGCAAAAATGGTGTGAAGGATACATACCCAGCGCTTCAATCCACAAAGATCCCTCTCTTCATGACCTTTTTGACCTATTGCCTTTTTCTTTCTGACCTTTGTGAGCAGGCAGGCCAGCGGACAGCGCGGGGTCCACCGCTAACGTCAACAAGTCCACAACCCTGGGAAACTTCTATCATCTACCTACCTACCTCAAACTGTACGACGTCCTCAAAGCTACACACACCAACTATAAGGTACACACACACACACACACACACACTCCTAGTCATCAACTACTTTGCCACATTCAAATGTTTTGGAGTTCATCTTTTCTGAATCACTGAAATATCAGAATAGTCAACCTGGATGTGTAAAATGGCCGACATGACTTCTGAAACTTCTTACAACTGCAATTGTTCACTTTACTACACTTGTTTTCTTATGTACTTGTCAATGTTTTTGTTGTGTGTTTCCTAGGTGACGTTGGACCTCCACAGCACCAGTGAGAAGTTTGGTGGGTTCCTGCGTTCTGCGCTGGACGTTCTGTCTCAGCTGCTAGAGATGGCCACGCTACACGACATCGGAAAGGTCAGAGCGACCGTAATACACCTTTAGAAACGTGTTATAACACTCTTATTCATGTTCATAAGTGAGTTATAACACTCTTATTCATGTTCATAAACGTGTTATAATACTCTTATTCATGTTCATAAATGAGTTATAATACTCTTATTCATGTTCATAAATGAGTTATAACACTCTTCATGTTCATAAATGAGTTAACACACTTATTCATGTTCATAAACGTGTTATAATACTCTTATTCATGTTCATAAATGAGTTATAACACTCTAATTCATGTTCATAAACGTGCTGGAACACTTATTCATGTTCATACATGTTAGAACACTTATTCATGTTCATAAACATGTTATAACACTCGTATTCATGTTCATAAACGAGTTATAACACTCTTATTCGTGTTAATGAACGTGTTGGAACACTCTTATTCATGTTAATAAACGTGTTGGAACACTCTTCATGTTCATAAACAAGTTATAACACTCTTATTCATGTTCATAAACGAGTTCACACTCTTATTCGTGTTAATAAACGTGTTATAACACCTTTCATATCGATAAGCTTAAAGGGATACTGCGAGATTCTGGCATTTAAGCATTGCTACTGTACCTGTAGACCTCCAGTCATTGCGCTAGCGCTAGTTAGCATCGGCTCGCAAAAGTACATCTAACTTCCTTCATACTGGACACGGAGACATAAAAATGGTGTCCACAAGTTCATCTGACTGGGGAAGTAGATTAACCTGTTTGGGGTAGGGGGCAGTATTGAGAATTTTGGAAAAAATATGTTCCCATTTTTAACTGCCTCCTACACCAACTCAGAAGCTAGAATATGCATATTATTGTTCAGGTTGGATAGAAAACACTCTGAATTTTCTAAAACTGTTTGAATGGTGTCTGTGAGTATAACAGAACTCCTATGGCAGGCAAAAACCTGACAAGGTTTCAAGCAGGAAGTACCCTGTCTGACAAGGAGTCGTGCGTCTTGCATCTTTTTATTGAAAAGTAAGGATCTTAGCTGTAACGTGACAATTCCCAGGGCTCCAATAGGCTCTCAGAGCCCGCGAAAACCCTGAAGGTTTACGAGGGAGCCTCAGGTTGAAACATATTATCGCCTTTTGTAAGTGGATGCTGAGAGGACCTTTGAATGATGCGCGTGCATGAGTCGCTTCTGAGGAGAACTTTTATTCGGCTGTTTAGGCTCAATGCATACTCCCGGTCGGAATATTATCACTTCTCTACGACATAAATGGCATAAAAATTGGTTTTAAACAGCGGTTGACATGCTTCGAAGTACGGTAATGGAATATTTAGACATTTTTGACACGCCAATGCGCCATGCGCGACACCGCGAAGAAGCATTCTAGAACACACGAACAAAACGTCGCTGTTGGAATATAACGATGGATTATTTGGGACCAAACCAACATTTGTTATTGAAGTAGAAGTCCTGGCAGTGTATTCTGATGAAGAACAAGCAAGGTAAGAACATTTTTCTTATAGGAAATTTGATTTTGGTGGAGGCTGACCTGGGTGGGTATCTAAATAGCTAGCCCTGTAATGCCGGGCTATGTACTTAGATTATTGCAAAATGTGCTTCATCCGAAAAGCTATTTTAAAATCGGACATATCGAGTGCATAGAGGGGTAATGTATCTATAATTCTTAAAATAATTGTTATGCTTTTTGTGAACGTTTATCGTGAGTAATTTAGCAAACTGTTAGTAAATTCACCGGAAGTTTGCGGTGGTTATGCTTTTTCTGAACGTCACATGCTAATGTAAAAAGCTGGTTTTTGATATAAATATGAACTTGATTGAACAGACATGCATGTATTGTATAACACAATGTCCTAGGTGTGTCATCTGATGAAGATCATAAAAGGTTAGTGCTGCATTTAGCTGTGGTTTGGGTTTATGTGACATGATATGCTAGCTTGAAAAATGGGTGTCAGATTTTTTCTGGCTGGGCACTCTGCTGACATAATCTAATGTTTTGCTTTCGTTGTAAAGCCTTTTTGAAATCGGACAGTGGGGTTAGATTAACGAGATTCTTGTCTTTAAATAGCTGTGAAATAGTCATATGTTTGAGAAATTGAAGTTATAGTATTTCTAACGATTCAAAAATCGCGCCACTGGATTTCAGTGGCTGTTACGTAGGTGGGACGAAATCGTCCCACATACCCCAGAGAGGTTAAGGGGCTTCGATGCCAGAATCTGATGTATGAAAGCATGACTATTATTAATTATATAATAATACATTTATTAGATACTAGTTAGTTCATAGTTGTAGTATAATGAGGTATTGATTAGTTAGTAGTTGTAGTATAATGAGGTATTGATTAGTCAATAGTTGTAGTATAATGAGGTATTGATTAGTTCGTAGTTGTAGTATGACGTATTGATTAGATAATAGTTGTAGTATAATGATGTATTGATTAGATAGTAGTTGTAGTATAATGAGGTATTGATTAGTTGGTAGTTGTAGTATAATGAGGTATTGATTAGATAATAGTTGTAGTATAATGACGTATTGATTAGATAATAGTTGTAGTATAATGAGGTATTGATTAGTCAATAGTTGTAGTATAATGAGGTATTGATTAGTTCGTAGTTGTAGTATGACGTATTGATTAGATAATAGTTGTAGTATAATGATGTATTGATTAGATAGTAGTTGTAGTATAATGAGGTATTGATTAGTTGGTAGTTGTAGTATAATGAGGTATTGATTAGATAATAGTTGTAGTATAATGACGTATTGATTAGATAGTAGTTGTAGTATAATGAGGTATTGATTAGTTGGTAGTTGTAGTATAATGAGGTATTGATTAGTCAATAGTTGTAGTATAATGAGGTATTGATTAGTTCGTAGTTGTAGTATAATGAGGTATTGATTAGTTGGTAGTTGTAGTATAATGAGGTATTGATTACTGTTGTCTGATCCATCAGTGTGTGGAAGAGATCCTCAGCTACCTGAAACTCTGCTTCTCCAGAGAACCTCTGATGGCCACTGTTTGTGTTCAACAGGTCTGTACTGTGTGTGTGTGTGTGTGTGTGTGTGTGTGTGTGTGTGTGTGTGTGTGTGTGTGTGTGGTGGTCAGTGTAATGTGTTCAACAGGTCTGTACTGTACTGTGTGTGTGTGGTGGTCAGTGTAATGACTACTGTACTGGTCAGTGTACTGTACGGTGTGTGTGTGTGTGTGTGTGGTGGTCAGTGTAATGACTACTGTACTGGTCAGTGTACTGTAGTCTCTAGACCCACCACAGAGTGAGACTGGTACCTGCCGACAGGGACTGAGAGATATCGGACTCCCTGTGCGATGGTTCCATACAAAACACTAACGTTCAGAAGAGCGTGTCTGAAGACACTTTGTGTGTGTGTGTGTGTGTGTGTGTGTGTGTGTGTGTGTGAGAGAGAGAGAGAGGTCAGTGTGTGAGA
The DNA here is from genome assembly GCF_901001165.1 of Salmo trutta. Lineage (NCBI taxonomy): Eukaryota > Metazoa > Chordata > Actinopteri > Salmoniformes > Salmonidae > Salmo > Salmo trutta. The sequence goes on along the minus strand of NW_021822768.1, from coordinate 153,810 downwards.
GAGAGGTCAGTGTGTGTGTGTGTGTGTGTGTGTGAGAGAGAGGTCTGTGTGTGTGTGTGTGAGAGAGAGGTCAGTGTGTGTGTGTGTGTGTGTGTGTGTGTGAGAGAGAGAGAGGTCAGTGTGTGTGTGTGTGTGTGTGTGTGAGAGAGAGAGAGGTCAGTGTGTGTGTGTGTGTGTGTGTGAGAGAGAGGTCAGTGTGTGTGTGTGTGTGTGTGTGAGAGAGAGGTCAGTGTGTGTGTGTGTGTGTGTGTGAGAGAGGTCTGTGTGTGTGTGTGTGAGAGAGAGGTCAGTGTGTGTGTGTGTGTGTGTGTGTGTGTGTGTGTGTGAGAGAGAGAGAGAGGTCAGTGTGTGTGTGTGTGT